>NC_091572.1:20586616-20591616 GCF_042767895.1 Penaeus vannamei
TTTTTTTCTCTTCTTCTTTTTCCCTGTGTCTGCTTGATTTTTTTCTTTATTTATTTATTTATTTTTTTGTCTTCGTCTTTCTCCCCCTCTCTGTTATTTTTTTATTTGCAAAACACATACGTGTTGATAAACTGGCAGGATTCTAAATATGTCATATGCAAAGCTTTTCTTTCTGTATAGTTTATTTTGTTATAAATATATATTTTTTCATGTCTATCATGTTTTTCTTCCATTTATCTGTTTCTCCTTCTCCCCTCCTTTCTACCTTTTTATCTCTCTCTTTGTTCTAGTTTGACAAGATGACACACGCACGCACTCAGGCGCACAAATAAAAACAAATGAACAAATTTAGTTCACGTAGCATTTTACTTGACAAGTGATTTATGAAATTCAATCAGGTTTGCTGAAAGTTATTTTTTTCCCGAGATACACTTCTCTTTCTCAATCTCAGCCATCGCCTCTTCTAAGCCAAGGAGCTTAACCATTTTCAAAAGAATGCGAGAGAGAGAGAGAGAGAGAGAGAGAGAGAGGAGGAAAAAATAATTGTAATAATTTATTCAGAAATGGTTTTCTAGATTTTATCAGACTATGACGGAGAAGAACATTAATCTCTGACCTAAAGCCTCTGGTGTTATCTCGCTGACTCGGTTCAGAAAAGGGAAGAAAAAATGTAAAAAAGAAAAAAATGTAAAGTTTGTTTCTTCGACATTGGATATTGGATAGATACTTGGTTCGATGAGATATATTTTTTCTCTAGACTTATTTACAATATATTTCGATTTTTCATTTTTTTTTATCTCCCCTTCTCCCACTTCCACGCTAGGGTAAAGCCAGATAAAGGTTACACCAGATAATCTAAACAATTAAGGAGAGAGGCGCAGACCCGGACCCAAACACACAGAATTGCATGCCTTGAAGTGTGCGGGGATGTTGAGAAGCCCCTTTGGCGTGTGCGAGCTAAGAATTTACCCGGTTAAGGGGAAAAAATACGTGAGTGGTTACACACACACACACACACACACACACACACACACACACACACACACACACACACACACACACACACACACACACATATATATATATATATATATATATATATATATATATATATATATATATATATATGTGTGTGTGTGTGTGTGTGTGTGTGTGTGTGTGTGTGTGTGTGTGTGTGTGTGTGTACATACAAATATGCGTATATATATATATATATATATATATATATATATATATATATATATATATATATATATATATATATGTGTGTGTGTGTGTGTGTGAATATATATATATGTATATAAATATGTAAATATATATATATATGTATATATATATGTATATATATATATGTGTGTGTGTGTGTGTGTGTGTGTATATATATATATACATATATATATATATATATATATATATATATATATATATATATATGTATGTATGTATGTATGTGTGTGTGTGTGTGTGTGTGTGTGTGTGTGTAGGTATATATATATCCGTGTCTTTCTTTCTAGCCACTTTAACAACTTGGAATTAGCTCCCCCCCCCCCCTCATTTCAATCCCCAAAACACCCATTGAAGTTCAAAGGCATAAAATAATCTGATTTCCCTAAAGTTTTATCAAGCAAAAGGAAAAAAAGAGAAAACGGTCTGCCTTTTTAACCGAACCTCCGCATCAAACATAACATTAATCATGTCTACACGGTGCCCACGTTTCTTCAGAAAATAAAAAAATATATATTCAAGAATCCGAAAATAGCTTCGACTCTTATCCATTTTTTTTTTTTTTTTGTAAACAGACGGAAAAAGGAGAAAAATTCAGCCATTCAGATTTCCAACAAATATTTGCATCCGCGAACAAATAGGAGTTTCGTAATATGCTCAAACACACCCTCAAGCTCTGCGTCTGTTTGCGTGCGTGTGTGTGTGCGTGTGGTCGGGTTCACTTAATTATCTGGTGGGGGGGGGGGGCGCTCTTCCTTCCTTTCAAGGTATGTATCTCTTTCTATTACGTAATGCATTCCTGTGGGCGTATATTTAAACAAACGCACATATTTTTGTATGTGTTTGTGTGTATAAGATATAACAGTTGTTTTATTCACAATTTGTTCAGCATGAATCTTCTATATGGGTTCATATATACACCTGCACGTACGCACGGACGCATACTCGCACACACACACACACACACACACACACACACACACACACACACATATATATATATATATATATATATATATATATATATATATATATATATATATATATATATATATATACGTATATGTAAATCATATATTGGTCATGTTCTTGTGTTCGTCTTAGTTCCAGTACGACGATGGTGCTGTGCGTTTGCGATTTATTAACCTACGATATTTTTCTGTCGTACTTCTGGCATTTGTTAGTACCTTCCCCTAGGACTTCTGTCTCTTTAGTGAGTTAGTAATACAATGTGTCTGGAATATCTTGCCTGGGATACATTTTTTTTTAACCCCGGCGGCTCCCCATGCTTGCGAAAGTAGACACGGACAAACACAAAAACAGCCTAACAGCAACAACCCAACAGCAGCACTTTAAACCCCATTAAGGTGGAATGGGCATTTGCTGGCGGGGTATTTATCTTACGCTGGAGAGTACTGTACCTGCAAAATTAGGTGTGTGTAGGAGGGGGGAGGAAGGCAGTCTGTCTGTGTCTCCCTGTATTTCTGAACAATCAAAACATCACAGTTAAACAATGAAATACAATTCTAAATCACTCTTCATTCAGTCTCCCAGCCAGAACTAGCCGGAGGTCCCGACAGACAGCGAAAAGATTGGAAGTCTATTAATACTTGTTTACTTCTTCGTGGATTATACCCGTCAGGTGGGAAGTTTCTTGTTTACCAGCTGATGCAGGCAGACAGCGGCCGGGGGAAGTTGCGAGCACAGTAGACTTCCCTGATGCTTGGGAACGACGGCAGGTCGTACTTCGCTGCTGTTTAGGAATCGAGAGCGCTGGGAGTACTATGGAATGAAGTCGTGAATGAAGGAATGTGTTATTATGTTATGAATGAAGGGATGAGTTATTATGAAGTTGCGAATGAAGGAATGAGTTATTATGGTCGTGAATGAAGGAATGAGTTATTATGAAGTGAATGAAGGAATGAGTTATTATGAAGTCGCGAAGGAAGGAATGAGTTATGAAAATGAAAAAAGTTAGTATGAAGTCGTGAATGAAGAAATTAGTTATTTTGAAATCGTGAATGAAGCAATGAGTTATTATGAAGTGAATGAAGGAATGAGTTATTATGAAGTGAATGAAGGAATGAGTTATTATGAAGTGAATGAAAAAATAGTCATGAAGAATGAAAAAATAGTTATTATGGTGAATGAAGAAATGAGTTATTTTGGAGTCGTGAATGAAAAAAATGTTATTATGAAGTTGTGAATTAAGGAATGTTATTTTGAAGTCATGAATGAAAAAAATGAGTTATTATGAAGTTGTGAATGAAGCAATGTTATAAATCACCGATCGCTATGAGCGTGTATGGGTACAGTCGCGGTCAAACCTCCTGCCAAACCCTTTCGACTCCCGCTTCGAACATCCGCTCAGTACCACACCTTTTGTGTAGAGGAAGACCGGTTCGAAGTTTCAATTCTTGCCATGACCTTTGTCCGTCACTTTACCTGTGTCAGAGTTCTGGAACATTAGATATGTTGACTTATGATATATATGCGTAGATATTCTCAGAAGAACTGTATTGTTCGTTTAAACTTTCTTCTATGAGATGCGCATGAATATATATTTACGTTAAAGCACATGTTGCCTCACATATAGTCAATCCGGGGTTTATTTTCGTAGTCTCTGGATAACCTTTAATTGAAAGAGAAAATTAAAGATCAAAAGATAATACTCCTTTCCCTCCCTTCCGCCTACCTTCTCGCTCCTTCCTTTCCTTCTCCTCCATCTCCTCCCTCCTTTTCTCCTCTGTTTCTCCTTGTCGAACACGCCTCCTTCATGTGCGCCACCAACTGCTGCAGCCCCGTCGTGCCCGCCTCGTGGCGGTCACGGGCTGCTCCAAGGTCAGAGGGTGCCAGCGGCGCGGAAGACTCTCCATGAAGTCCGCCTTCATGGGTCCCGGGCCGGCGACCACGATGGCGTCCACGACAGGAGAGGAGTCCTCCGCGAGGGAGGCTCTCTCCATGCGCTCGTAGACGGCCCGGAGATGGTTCTGTCGGCTTTCTTCGGCCCGATCGAACTTGACCTCAAATGCCTTCACTGTCCCCACGGCTAGGGTGTGGTGGTCCCCCTGGATCACGATGAAGCCGCAGGTGGAGTCTTCGTCGCAGCCGCCCGATTTCAGCTGCGACGGAGGGCTGCGTGGTCTGGTCTTCGTCCTCACCAACTGGTCAGCCTGTTCCCGGCTTCTGGATGTGGAGGGCGTCGCGTCGCCCTGTCATCCTTCAGCCTTGTCCTGCTCAGGGCAGGTCTCCTTACGGCCTCGATCGCTCTTCTGGAAAAGGTCCAGAACCCGCAAGGCCAGATCGCGGAGCGCGTCCTTCGCGGCGTCCGCCCGAGGCAGCCCTACGAGGTCCTGGCGGAGCGAAGGGACGTCGGCGGTTTTCAGTTCGATGTCCTCCTCCTCCTACAGACGGAGGAGCTCATCGACTGTCACAGGGATCTTCTCAGGCTCGAAGAGTTCGCCCAGCTTCTTTTTCAGAGCCTTTGACGCTCGCTCTCAGGCGGTGGTCAGCTTCTCTCGCGAGAGCTTCTCTGCCAGCGCCTGCGCCTTGTCTCCTTGCGGCGCGGATTCGCTTGAGGACGGGCGGCGTCTGGGCGCGAATCTCGGTCTCGGATCTGGGGCGGGCCTCAGGTATCAGGCTCGTGTGTGTGAGTGTGTGTGTGCGAGATTATCCCAGATTATATCTTTCGAAGTTGGAAAAAAAATCAACAGTGACTGAATTGGTTTATAAGACATGGATGAGCTGCCCGCATTCTTCTCAGAACAAAGCAATCT
>NC_091572.1:20596616-20599116 GCF_042767895.1 Penaeus vannamei
GGGCTGACTAACCTTGAAGTTGACTTGTGTGTGGGGGAGGGGGTGGGGGAAGGGGGGAAGGGGTGGAAGTAGGGAGTGGGGTGAGGGAAGGGTGTGGAGGCGAGGGGTAAATGTGAGCACTGCTGACTGGTGACGTCACAACCTTACGTAAAGCTGGTTCAATAGTCTTCTTTTCGCGCTTGTATAAAAATACACCTGGGTTATTGATGACACGTGCCTTCAGAGGTCAGAGCGTGCGTGCTTTTTGGCGTTTCATTGTTCTCTGTGTCTGTCTCTGTCTGTCTCTCTCTCTCTCTTCTTCACTCTCCCCCACTCTCCCCCCCACCCACTCATTCTCTCTCTCTCTCTCTCTCTCTCTCTTTCTCTTTCTCTCTCTCTCTCTCTATCTATCTATCTATCTATCCCATTCTCTCTCTCTCTCTCCACCCCCCCCTCTCTCTCTTTCTATCTATCATTTCTTTCTTCTCTCTAATATTCCTGTTTTTTCATTTGTTTGCATTGCCTTAATCCTTCCGTTCTGCACGTGATCTAGATATTTTTACTGGATAAGACAAACTAAAAATATGTATATTTTTTGTCTTATTGACATGCAATTATGTATGATTCAACTCTCAGTTCTTTATACATAAACAATGTCATCATCTCTCTCTCTCTCTCTCTCTCTCTCTCTCTCTCTCTCTCTCTCTCTCTCTCTCTCTCTCTCTCTCTCTCTCTCTCTCTCTCTCTTTATCTATCTTTTATCTCTATCTTACTCTCTAATATTCCTGCTTTTCATTTGTTTGCATTGCCTTAATCCTTCCATTCTGCACGTGATCTAGATATTTTTACTGGATAAGACAAACTTGCTGTTGGATGTTAGACCTAAAAATATATATATATATATATACATATATATATATATATATATATATATATATATATATTTTTTTTTTTTTTTTTTTTTTTTTTTTTTGTCTTGGTTGATATACAGTTATGTATGATTTAACTCTAAGACCTCAGTTCTTTATACACAAAAAATGTCATTCTCTCTCTCTCTCTCTCTCTCTCTCTCTGTCTCTCTCTCTCTCTTTCTCTCTCTCTCTCTCTCTCTCTCTCTCTCTCTCTCTCTCTCTCTCTCTTCCCCTCTCTCTCTCTCTCTCTCTCTCCCTAGGCTGCTCTGTCCACTGCCTTCCTTTCAGTCTTTTCATATATCAGTCTTTCATCTTTTCAGTCTTTCATTCGTTCAGTCCTTCAGTCTTTCACCATTTCAGTCTTCCTGTCCTTCAGCCTTTCACCCTTTCAATCAATCAGTCTTTCATCCTTTCAGTCCTTCAGCCTTTCACCCTTTCAGTCAATCAGTCTTTCATTCTTTCATCCTTTCAGTCCTTCAGCCTTTCACCCTTTCAGTCAATCAGTCTTTCATTCTTTCATCCTTTCAATTTTTCAGTTTCGTGCAATTCAGATTTCTGCATTTTCCGCCAAATCCACTTTGCCACCCACCACCCTGCAGCCGCTTTCCAATCAGCATATCACATTACCTCTTTTCGCTTTTTAATTTGTGCAATTCTCTTCGTTTTCTGTCTGTTTCTGTCTGTTTATATATCTGGTTGTCTGTTTGTTATTATAGTATGGTTGTCTGTCTTTGTCTATCTGTTCTGTCTGTCTTTCTCTGTCTGATCGTGTCTGTTTCTCTCTCTCTCCGTTTCTTTTTCTCTATTTCTCCCTCTCTCCGTTCTTTCTTTCCCTATTTCTCTATCTCCGTTCCTTTCTCTCTCTCTCTCTCTCTTTCTTTCTCTCTCTCTCTCTCTCTCTCTCTCTCTCTCTGTCTCTGTCACTGTCTCTGTCTCTGTCTGTCTCTTTCTCTCTCTCTCTCTCTCTCTCCCTCTCTCCCTCTCCTCCTCCCTCCCTCCCTTCCCTCCCTCCCTCCTCCTCCCTCCTTTCTTCCTCTCTTCCTCTCTCTCTCTAAAATCCCTCCCTCCTCCTCTTTCCTTCCTTCTTTCTTCCTCTATCACTCTTTCTCTCTCTCTCCCTCTCTCTGTCTCTCTCTCTCTCCTCCTCCTCCTCCTCCTCTTATCTACCCCCTCCTTCATCCTTATCTTTTTCCTTCCTATTCCTTCACTCAGACTGCGACCTCCTTCTATTTTTTTACTTTAAATACAAGCCAACACTTTAGTTAATGACCTTCGTTTACCATCCTGTCTTCAAGTCAGAAGAGATGACAAAAGCACACTCAGGTCACGGAACTGGGAGTGTATTGAAAGGCCAAGCACCGCTCTTATCTGTAAGGAAGCATTTTCTTTTATTTCTTGCTTTGTTTGTTTTCTATGATCGTTATTTTTGTTTGTTTGGAATACACCCGTATTGTTTTACTTGTTTTTGTTTTTTTTACCTATTCGTTTATTCATAGTGGTAATAGTTAAAAATAATGGTGACAGGAATGGTGATGGTAACATTAATCGTAATTATGATTACAGTTATGCTAATAGTAATATAGATAATTGTTATCACCATTATAATAGAT
>NC_091572.1:20604116-20609116 GCF_042767895.1 Penaeus vannamei
AGGAGATGGAGGAGCAGGTAGAGGGCGATAAGAAGGGAGAGATAGAGAGGAGATAGATCAGAGGTATGGTGAGATAAGAGAAGGGGGATGAGAAGGTGATAGATAGATAGATAGAGAGAGAGGGGGAGAGAGAGAGAGAGAGAGAAAGAGAGAGAGAGAGAGGGAGAGAAAGGAGGATGGGAGCTAGCGGGAGATATATATGATATATATATATATATATATATATATATATATATATATATATATATATATATATATATATATATTTAAGGTTTATTTAATTTTGGTTGAAAGAGAGAGAGAAAGACAGACAGAGAGAGGATAGATAGAGTGAGAAAGAGAGAGAGAGAAAGGATAGTATAGAAATTAGAAAGAGAGAAATAGAGTGCGAATGATATAGGAGCATAGATAAATATACATAGAGGTTGAGATTCAGCACACAGACAGACAGACAGACAAAGATCCGCCAGCGCAGTTGTCCTCGAACCGTAGATAATTAATTAAAGCAGACAACTTTCCTTTGGATTTGTCTTCCTGTCTGATTTTACTTTCATTAACTTCTCCTTCCTCTTTGTCTTCCCTTCAGTATTTTTCTCTCCCTTCTTTTCATTTCTTTCTCTCTCTCTCTCCTTTTTTTCTTCACACTCTCCCTAATTCTGCCTTTTCCTCCTTCTTTCCTTTCTTTTTTTTCAGTTCTCCATATTCTCCTTTCGCTTTCTTTACCCTCATCTCTCAGTTCTCTTTTCTTTCTCTCATCCTCCTTACTTTCGCCTCTCTTGTTCCAGTCCTCTTCTAATTTTCTCTTCCCTCTTCCCTTTCCTTACTCTATCTTATCTCATAATTTCCTCTCCCCGCCCCTTCTCTTCCAATCGTCTTCTAATTCTCCCTTTCTCCTTTCTTTCCTCTGCCTTCCTTTAATCCTTTATTCCCCTCTGCGTCCTTATCCTTCCATCCCCCTCTCCCTTCCCTTCTTCCACTTCCTCTCCATATCTCCCACATTCCACTCGGCGAGTAATTAAAGAAAGGCCAATAACCCACCTTTGACAGTCTTGATGATTACCCTCTGACCTTTATATCCCAAAGGCACGAAAAGGGATCAAATTTTACACGTACTTTGACCTGATGATGAGTGTGACCTTTCCTGACCTCGAGGATACCGGGGGGGGGGGATATATTCTTCCCCCTTTTTATATTCTTTTTAATAGAATATATAAGGTGTCTGATCTATATTTAATTTCGATCTGTCATTTCTGTCGTAGAGTCATTTATTCGTGCGCGATTTAAAAAAAAAGGCAAATTGAGAAAGTAATTATGTTTGTTGACTTAACAGTGTGTCTGAAACTTCGTAATTCAATTCTTTTCTTAGATTTTACGTGTTGGAGAAGATAATATTTTTTTTTTTACCTTCGGATAAGCCATTAACATCTTTGGGTGATTGAAAATAATAATCTTCCGTAATAAATCTTGGACGAGGATAAATAATAAATAATAAAGAAAATAATAAATACTAAAAAGATTCTCATAATAGAATCACAAATGATAATGATAGTAATAAATGACAAATAATAAGTATAGTCCTATTTCTTTCCCCTTCTAGTAAGCCTTAACAACATCTAAGTGGCTATAAGGGAGAAATGATCACCCTTCTTAATATATATTTATCAATATTATTATTATACACACACACACACGCACACATTATCACACACATCCACACACACACACACACACACACACACACACACACACACACACACACACACACACACACACACAGACACACACACACACACACACACACACATATATATATATATATATATATATATATATATATATATATATATATAAAATCTTGGACGATGGCGTGTCTATGGGAATGAAGGAGAATGATTATTTACCGTCCTTTCCGGATTATGTTTCTATTTCCAACTCTCTTCGTCTCTTTACCTTTTCTTTTCTTCCTTTCTCCTTTCCCTGTTCTTCTCTGATTGCTTTCTTTCTCTTTATTTCTTTTTCTTTCTTTCATCTGTTCCCCTTTCTTGCTCTTTCCCCTTTCTTTCGTCTTTTCTTATCTCTTTCTCTCTTATCCTCTCTCCTCCAAGAACTTTTCTAATAATTCTCCTTTCTCCCTCCTTTTTCTCTCATTTGAGTCTTCTCCCTCTCTCTTCCTCTCCTCTCTCTTCTCTCTCCTCTCTGATTAATCTGTTCCCACCCCTCTCCTCCCAGATTTTTACATATAGCTCTTCTTTCTCTCTCCTTTTTCATCCTCTCTCTCTCTCTCTCTCTTCCTATCCCTCTTCCCATTTCTCTCTTCTTCTCGTACCCCCTTATCCTCCCTTCCCACTTACCTTCCTCCTTGCGACAGGCACATGTTCTTCTCTCACTCCTCTTCCTTTTCATCTCACTTTCCTCTTCATCTCCTCTTTTCTTTGTAACTTTCTCTTCCTTTCTTATCACTTTTTCATTCTAATCCTCCTTCTTCATTCTACCTTCTTCTATCTTATCTTATTTTCCTTATTTCCTTTTCCTTTTTATCACCTTTTGTCTTTCTTATTTCATTTTCCTTTTTTATCACCTTTTCCCTCGTATCTCCTTTTCCTTCTTATCTCCTTTCCCTTTTTCTAACCCTTTCCTTCTTATACCCTTCTCCTTCTTATTTTCTTTTCCTTCTTATCACTTTTTCCTTCTTGTTTCCCTTCCCTTTTTCATCTCTTCCTTTTTATCTCCTCCTTCTTATTTCCTTTTCCTTCTTATCACTTTTTCCTTCTTGTTTCCCTTCCCTTTTTATCTCCTCAGTTTCAAGTAAGAACGTCGAAAAGCTTCATGTTGGAACGATCCCATTAACTTCAAGGGAAATCTTTAACGTTTAGAAACTCCTGAAATACCGGTTTGTTTGACTGAAATATTGTTGGAACATCGCTTTCAAAATGATCAGATGCTGTGTTGTATTTACTAAAAAAAATATTATTTCATTGATGGAAAAGAAATTAATATTAAAAAATGATGAATAAGTCATTCAGGAATAGTAGGATTTGCCTGTGTGCGTAAAAGAGGGACGGAGGGAGGGAGGGAGGGAGAGAGGGAGAGAGGGAGGAGGGAGAGAGGGAGAGGGAGAGGGAGAGGGAGAGGGAGAGGGAGGGAGGGAGGGAGAGAGGGAGTAGAAAGAGAGAGAGAGTAAAGAAGAGAGAGAGAGTGAGGGAGCGATTGGAGAGAGAAAGAGAGAGAGAGAGAGAGAGGGAGTGAAGAGAGAGAGAGAGAGAAGGAGAAGGAGTGAAGGGAGAAAGAGAAAGAAGAGAAGTGAGAGAGAGAGAAAAAGAGGAGCGAAGGAAGGAGAGACAGACAGAGAGAGAGAGAGAGAGAGAGAGAGAGAGAGAGAGAGAGAGAGAGAGAGAGAGAGAGAGAGAGAGAGAGAGAGAGAGAGAGAGAGAGAGGGAGAGAGTAGGTGAGAGAGAGGGAGAGAGAGGGAGAGAGAGGGAGCGAGAGAGAGAGAGAGAGAGAGAGAGAGAGAGAGAGAGAGAGAGAGAGAGAGAGAGAGAGAGAGAGAGAGAGAGATAGAGAAGAGAGAAAGGCAGAGAAGGGAGTTGAAGAGGGAGAGAGAGGGAAGGAAAGAGGAAACAGAGAGAGGGAAGGGAGAGAGAGAGAGAGAGAGAGAGAGAGAGAGAGAGGGAGAGAGAGAGAGAGAGAGAGAGAGAGAGAGAGAGAGAGAGAGAGAGAGAGAGAGAGAGAGAGAGAGAAAGGGAGGGAGCGAGACAGAGACAGAGACAGAGAGAGAGAGAGAGAGAGAGAGAGAGAGAGAGAGAGAGAGAGAGAGAGAGAGAGAGCGAGAGAGAGGAGAGAGAGGAAAGGAAAGAGAAGAGAGAAAGAGAGAAAGGGAGAGAGAGAGAGAGAGTGAAAGAGAGAGACAGACAGACAGACAGACAGACAGACAGACAGACAGACAGACAGACAGACAGAGACACAGAGAGAGGCTTTGAAAGGAATGATAACAATGCATCAAACGCAGCCTCAATACAGATAAAGCAGACCTTTTACATTTTCAATCCGATCACGACAACAAAATCCTCCTCCTCCTCCTTTTGCCCTCTGCCCCCCCCCCCCCCCTCACCATCTCCACATCTCCCCTCCCCTCCATGCCCATCTTCCTTTCACTTCCCATCCTCGCTACCTTTTCCTTTTTTCTTGCCACCTCCCTTCCCCTTCCTATCCCTTACTTTCTTCTCTCTCTCTTTCTCCCGTCCTCCTCCTTGGCCCATCTCTTCACGCACCTCCCTTTCCTTCCTCTTCCCCCCCCCATTCCCCTCTCCCCCTTCTGACTCCCTCTCCCACCTCACCCTCACTCCTACCTGCCCTTCCCTCCCCACCCTCCCCATTCCCCCTCCCCACCTTCCTCTCGCCCCTCTCCTGTTCCTTCTACCCCACCTACCCTCACCTTCCCCACCTCCTCTTCCTCATTCCCTCTCACTTCACCCTCCCCCACTCCCTCCCTTCCTCTCCCCACCTTTCCCCCACCTTCCTTCCTTCCTCACTCCCCCCTCTTCCCTTCCTCTCCACCTCACCTCACCACCTTCCTCTTCCTTCCCACTCCTCCTCACCACCCTCCTCCTTCCTTCTCCATTTCCCTTCCTCTCACTACCCCTCCCATTACCACCTCTCCCCAACATTCCTCTTCCTCCCCACCTTCCCTCCACCACCACATGACCGAGGAAGGAACAATGGACTTTCGCCATCACAAAGACGTTCCTGCGAGCGGGGACTGATTACCTCTCGGGCCAAGAAGATTGTGTGTCCGTTCAATTATGGATCAGGAAGCCCCTGGGAGGATTGCGGAACCCCCCTCCCCCCCACCCCCGCGAGAGGACGACAGGTGGGTGGGTGAGGAGGGGAGATGGGGGGAGGAGAGGAGGGGGAGGGTGGGGGAGAGGAGATGAGAGAGAGAAGGGAGAGGAGGAAGGGTAAGAAGAAAGGAAGAGGAGCAGGAGGAGGGATAAGAAGAAGAG
>NC_091572.1:20639116-20641616 GCF_042767895.1 Penaeus vannamei
CCGCCCCCATTCTCTCCGTCTTTCCCTCCTCCTCCTCCCCTTTCCCACAAGGGCATGCTATAACCCCCCATCGCAACCCCACAAACTCCCCACCTCTCTCTTCCCCCCTCTCCCCTGACTTCTCCCCTTTCCATCTCTGCTTCCTTCTCCACACAATCCCCCACCCCCACCCCCGCCCTCAATCCTGCAAACTCACCCTCCTATTTCTCCTCACTCCCCGCCCCGCCCCCCTTTTTTAAACCCCCTTTAAGTGCCATAACCCCCTGTCTCTCCCCCCACCTCCCCCCCATACCACTTCGACCATGAAATTACCTGTCCTGAAGCTACGAGACCGGCATCCCTTACCCAGGGGATGCTGCATCTTGTCTCCTCTCTCCTAAGTTCTCTCTCTCTCTCCCTCTCTTTATTCTTTCTATTTCTTTCTGGCTCTTTCTCTCTATCTCTCTTCCTTCTCTCTCTTTCTCTTTCTTCTTTTTCTTTCTCTCTTTCGTTTTTTTCTTTCTCTCGTTTTTTTCTCTGTTTTCTCTGTCTGTCTGTCCACTCTCTCTCTCTCTCTCTCTCTCTCTCTCTCTCTCTCTCTCTCTCTCTCACTCTCTCACACTCTCTCTCTCTCTCTCTCTGTCTCTCTCCTTCTTGATTCACTTTGTTTGAGGGAAGTAAATGAGGAAGGAATAGAGGGAAATGGAAAATAGGAGGTGGATATATGATAGATGAAGGGAATAAAACGTTCAGTGAGACAGATGAACGAAGCAGGAAAGGAAACGAGAGAGAGAGAGAGAGAGAGAGAGAGAGAGAGAGAGAGAGAGAGAGAGAGAGAGAGAGAGAGAGAGAGAGAGAGAGAGAGAGAGAGAGAGAGAGAGAGGCAAGCAGGAAAGAAACGAATGAGTGAGAGAGAGAGAGAGAGAAGCGAGAGAGAGAGAGAGAGAGAGAAGTGAGAGAGAGAGAGAGAGAGAGAGAGAGAGAGAGAGAGACGAAGCAGGAAAAAGAAACGAATAGAGTGAGAGGGAGAGAGAGAGAGAGAGAGAGAGAGAGAGAGAGAGAGAGAGAGAGAGAGAGAGAGAGAGAGAGAGAGAGAGAGAGAGAGAGAGAGACAAAAGCAGGAAAAAGAAACGAATAGAGTGAGAGGGAGAGAGAGAGAGAGAGAGAGAGAGAGAGAGAGAGAGAGAGAGAGAGAGAGAGAAGAGAGAGAGAGAGAGAGAGACAGAGATAAAGAGAAACAGAGAGAAGATAATAATGAAAATAGTGTCAATGATGAAGGTAACGATGATGTGAAAATGCCAATAACAGTAAAAAAGACTCAAAATGTAAAAAAAAATATATAAAAAACAATAATAATAAAAAAAAACAGATGATAAACAGACAGAAAAAAATACTAATCCTACCCACACCACGGAGACTACCCCCTCCCTCCCTCCTCCCCCCTCCCATCCCGTCCTACCCTTTTTAGAGGGGAAATGGCGAGGGGAAGCAGGCCTTCCTTCCAGCCTCCAACACCCCGGGGGGAAAGGGGGGAGGGGGTGGGCTGGGGGAGGGGAGGGGAAGGTGCTTGCTTGTGCTTGAGGAGGAAAGGAAGTGGGAACAAGTGGGATGGCAAGAGGACTCAAGATGCAAGAGGAAATGGGGCTTAATGGAGTATTAATGGCTTGGGTTATTTTCGTTATTTTGTTATTACTATTTCCATTGTCATTATCACTGTTGTTGTTGTTTTTGTTATGATTAGTATCATTATTATCCTTATTATGGTTGGGGTAGTAATATTGTTGCTATTATTATTATTTAAAAAAATTCTACCATTGCTTTTATTATTGTTATGTTTATTGTCATTAATATTATCCCTATCGTCATTATTACTATCATCGTTAAAAAAACGTCACGAATAGTAATAACAAAGATGAGAATAATGATAGTAATGTTAATATTAACAACAAGCATGATAACAATAATAGTAATAATAATAATGATAATAATGATAAAGATGATAATGATAATAATCATGATAATAGTAATCATAATAATGACAATAAGGATAAAGATATTAATGATAATAATCATGATAATGTCAATAGTAATAATAATGATAATAATAACGTTATTGATAATAATAATAATAATAATAACAACAATAACAATAACAACAATAACATCAATAACAATAACAACAATAACAACAATAACAACAATAACAATAACAATAACAATAATATTAATAATAATAATGATAATGATAATAACAATAATTACAAAAATCATCATATTAGCACAACCACAGCCTCCCTACAACAGCGAAATTACATGAGCGCGATTTCTGCCGAAGCCGCAGCGGGCGCGCCTCGTCTCCCGGGCGCCAGGGTATTATAGCCCGGGCCGAGAGAGCGCCGTTCGTTATTCATAATAATCGGGCTTTCGACGGATGGGAACGAGGCTGGTGTTGGGTCTTGGCGGTGAATGTGCATTGTAGATGAGTTTCGTTTTTTTGTGGGGGGGAGGGGGGATGTAATTA
>NC_091572.1:20649116-20651616 GCF_042767895.1 Penaeus vannamei
AAACAGTTAATAATGAAGACAACAAAAGATTTTAAAAATTCATCAACGAAATGCCAAATCAAACAAAAACAGTAAAAAAAAAAAATAATAAATAAAGATATAAAATAAAAATCTAGAGAGACGGAAGAGAACATAACAAAATAGAAAACATAATTTCTCTCTTCACTAAATCTTTAATTCCATTTTCTCAAACTAATCAAGCCACCGAATTACTGTGATGTCCAAGGCCGTTGATAATTCCATTGACCAAGGAGAAAGAGGGAGAAGGAGGTGGAAAGGGAGGGAGAGAGAAGGAGAAGGAGGATAGAGGAAGACGAAGGAGGAGAAGGAGGGTAGAGGAAGACGAAGGAGGAGAAGGAGGTGGAAAGGGAGGGAGAAGGAGAAGGAGGATAGAGGAAGACGAAGGAGGAGAAGGAGATGGAAAGGGAGGGAGAAGAAGGGGGATAGGGGAGGACGAAAGGAGAAGAAGGAGATGGAAAAGAAAGGAAGAGGAAAAGGGAGATGGAGGAAGACAAAGGGAGAAGAAGGAGGTGGGAAGGAGGGGGAGGAGAAGGAGGAGGAAAGGGAGGGAGGAGGAGAAGGGGGATGGAGGAAGACGAAGGGAGGAGAAAGAGGTGGGAAGAGAGGGGGAGAAGGTGGATAAGGGAAGACGAAAGGAGAAGAAGGAGGTGGAGAAAAAGACGAAAAGAGAAGAAAGGAGCAAGAAGAAGGATTGGATACAAGGAGAGTGCTGGAGAAAAGAGAAGAAGGAAAAGAGAAAGAGAAGGAAAAGGAAGAAGATATAAGAAGAGGGAGAGGAGGAGAAAAGGGAAAAATAGGAGATTGGATGAAGAGGACAGGAATTGAAGTAGGAGAGAAGAATACAAGGAGAGGAAGAGGAGAAAGACGAAGAAGAATGGACAAGAAGAAAAGGATAAGGGAAGAATGCAAAGAGAGGACAAGAAGAAATGGAATATTGCAATGATAGTAAAGGAAAGAATGATAAAGAAGAGGAGAAAAATAAAGAAATGAGAAGAGAGAAGGGAAGAAAGGCGAACGGGAATAGATGTAAATGCAATGTAAGGGAAGAGAGAACAAGGAAGGAGAATAAGGAGAGAACACGAAAGGAAAAGGAGGGGGTAAGTAATAGGGAAAGGATAAAAGAATAATGGGGGACGAGAAAGAAGAAGAGGAAGAGGAGAGAAGAAAGAAAAGGGAAAGTATACAAGATGAAAGAGGAGAAAGGAGAAGGACGATAGAAGTAAAAAAGAGAAGACGAGGGAAAAAGGAGGTGGGGAGATGTGAAAATAACCAGGAGATATATATCCAGTATAAGTTATTATTATATTAAGCTATATAATGAGCCACACTGAAAAAAAGAGATTTATACCACCAAAGGTGTCAGTGCAGGTCAAGATACAGCTAAGAAGGAATGAAAAAAAAGAAAGTCAGCTGATTGCGTAAGAAAAACATGTTAGCTGACGTTTTAAACTTATCAAGTTTACTAGTTCAAAACAAACTGATTTCCCTCTTCTCTTAATTGAGCTTATTTGTGTCTATGGATCTGTAACTGCGCTGTCTAATTGGTACTGATATCAAGCACTGGAAATCACCAATGCTAATATCTTTCAATTTCTCTTAAAATTGTAATTTTTGTTCTGCCATATTGCCAATATTGTTATATGTTTCATTTATAAATTACCTGTATATATATTTTTTTCTTTTCTGAATTAAAGGATTAAGTGATATAAAAGGACTGGATAAATCAAATGATGCTTCGTTTTATTTGGCAAGGTGTTCATTTTCCAGACTTCGGTGTTGTGAAATATGGCTAGTGTGTCCGTAGAGTTTTATATCATTTATATTATAGTTTTATATCATCATCATCATCATCCTTATCATCATCATCACCATCATCATCATCATCATCATCACCATCGTCATCATCGTCATCATCACCATCATAATTCTTATCATTATTAATGTTATTACATCATTATCATCATTATCATTGACATTATTGTTATTACCATCATCATTCTAAAATCTTTTACCTGAGACAAAACATTTGGATGATGATGAAGAATTGCGTTGACACACTGATATCTGTTTTACTCTCTCTTTAGCTAATTTCCTTGATTCATCTGTGTAAAAGATATATCCATTGTTCTAATCACGGACGGTAAGAAGGTGGAAATAGAAGAATGCGTTCCTGAGAAAAGCGAATAACGAGAGAATAATAATGAATAACCAGGAGGAACAGGAAGGTGTGAGGGAAGTAAACGAGAGGGAGGTGACGAGGGAAGAGCAGATAAGCGATAACAAGGGAGGAATGGCATAAAATGAGATAAGGAAATTACTTAGGATATGTACCTATGATAAAAGAAAATAAATGATATGATGAAGAGCTAACAACGTGGAGGGGAACTCGAAATAGTAACAGCAAAAAGTCTCTTTCGTCACCCTTATAATATAGTAACTGATGAAAGAAAACGGAGAAAATGGGGACCTGTCTCCGGAA
>NC_091572.1:20679116-20684116 GCF_042767895.1 Penaeus vannamei
GGGATGGTGGTGAGTGAGAGTGATGAAGGTGATGGTGGTGAGTGAGTGATGAGGGGATGGTGGTGAGTGAGAGTGATGGAGGTGATGGTGGCGAGTAAGAGTGATGAAGGTGATGGTGGCGAGTGAGTGATGGAGGGGATGGTGGGCGAGTGAGAGTGATGGAGGTGATGGTGGCGAGTGAGAGTGATGAAGGTGATGGTGGCGAGTGAGTGATGGAGGGGATGGTGGTGAGTGAGAGTGATGGAAGGTGATGGTGGTGAGTGAGTGAGTGGAGGGGATGGTGGTGAGTGAGAGTGATGGAGGTGATGGTGGCGAGTAAGAGTGATGAAGGTGATGGTGGCGAGGTGAGTGATGGAGGGGATGGTGGCGAGTGAGAGTGATGGAGGGGATGGTGGCGAGTGAGAGTGATGGAGGTGATGGTGGGCAGTGAGTGATGGAGGTGATGGTGGTGAGTGAGTGATGGAGGGGATGGTGGTGAGTGACAGTGATGAAGGTGATGGTGGTGAGTGAGTGATGGAGGGGATGGTGGCGAGTGACAGTGATGGAGGTGATGGTGGCGAGTGAGTGATGGAGGGGATGTGGTGGTGGGAGTGAGAGTGATGGAAGGTGATGGTGGTGAGTGAGTGATGGAGGGGATGGTGGTGAGTGAGAGTGATGGTGGCGAGTGAGAGAGTGATGGAGGTGATGGTGACGAGTGAGTGATGGAGGGGATGGTGGCGAGTGAGGGTGATGAAGGTGATGGTGGCGAGTGAGTGATGGAGGGGATGGCGGGGAGTGAGAGTGATAAAGGTGATGGTGTCGAATGAGTGATGGAGGGGATGGTGGTGAGTGAGAGTGATGGAGGTGATGGTGGCGAGTGAGTGATGGAGGGGATGGTGGTGAGTGAGAGTGATGGAGGTGATGGTGGTGAGTGAGTGATGGAGGGGATGGTGGTGTTGGTAGCGAGTGAGAGTGATGGGAGAAGGTGATGGTGACGAGTGAGTGATGGAGGGGATGGTGGTGAGTGAGAGTGATGGAGGTGATGGTGGCGAGTGAGTGATGGAGGGGATGGTGGTGAGTGAGAGTGATGAAGGTGAGAGTGACGAGTGAGAGGGATGAAGGTGATGGTGGCGAGTGAGAGTTGCTGGCGATAGGGACGAAGGTGAAGGTGATGAGTGAGAGAGACGAAGGTGAGAATGGTGAGTGAGAGCGACGGCTTTGATGGTGCGAGAGTGAGAGGTGAAGATGATGGTGTCGAGTGGAAATGAAAATAATGAAAGTGATGGTGACGAGTGAGGTTATGTTGAAGAAATGAGTAACGCCTTGACGGTGAATATGTAACACAGTAAATAAGCCGGTAATTTGTATTGTTTATATTGCAAGGGAAGGTGAGTGATGGTGCGACCTGTTAATAACAATTTTGATGACGTCACTGATATACAAAATTTATTAATCTTAATAATACAGTGGAAACACACCAATAGATATTAACCCATCAGTGTTTCAGCTTTATGTCCTAATTGCTATAACTGTTCTATAAAAGATAAGTTAGGATAGAAGAAAAAAGATGGATGTTTGTTAAGCCAAGTGCACATCAGACAATACAAACACAGATACATAAAAAAAACACACAAGCTTAATTTCCCTTTGCAAAATTGAGCCTATTAATAGAAATATATATATATATAATAGATAAAATAAACTAAAAAAACAAAAAACATAAAAAAAAAAAAAAACAACAATAAACAACCAAAGCACACGCAGTGAAATTCCAGCCCCTATTGAATTTCGCCCTCCCTCCCTCCCCCAGCCCTCCTCGCCCCCCCCCCTCCTGCACCAAAAAAAAAAAACTTTGCTCATTGTGTCGCCAGCTCGAAATGAGTTCCTGCCAAGCTTAAAGCTATTATTCCCCGCTGGTCCGTGAGAGTAGAGGCTTGCATTAATCTCTCTCAATGTCCCAGTTAAGCGATTCCACTAAACGGGGTCACTTCAATGGCCCCCTTTGCTTGTTTGCGGTTTTTGATCCTTTTTTTTTCTTTTTGGATAATTATCTTTATTATCTTTTGTTTTATTATTGTTTATAGAATTCTTTTTGGGTATTTTTTATTTACTTTTTTTTTACCTTACTTTTTACTTTTTTTTTCGTTTTTTGTTTGGTCGCGTGGATTTTCTTTTTTCTTTTTTTTCGTATTTGCCCATTTTTTTCTGGCCATATGATTTTTTTTCCTTTTATTTCTAGTTTGTATTTATCTATTTATACGAATGAATGCCATTCCTTTTTTTGTCTCGTTTGTGATTCGTTAGACATTCTTTTCTTCGTATTTGTCCATTTCGGTTTGTTTCGTTATGCATGTGTGTTTTTATTTGCATCTGCGGTTTTGCCTCCAAGGTTTCCTAGTGTATTTGTTCGTTATTTTTTGTTGATGTTCTTTGTTCGTTATCTGCTTTCATTTTTTTTTTTTTTTTTTTTTTTTGCTTTTATTTTGTTGAAGTTCTGTATTCGTTATTTCTTTTTTTGTTAATTTGTCTTTGTTCGTTTTTTTAATCGTAATGTATTTAGTATATCAGTTTATTGCATTCTTTAACTGGTAATCTATTTAATGTCTTCGTTGTATTATCTATCTCGTTATCCGTTTATTGTAACTGTTTAGTGCATTTATTTTTTCAGTTATTTTAATCTTCTTTTATGCATTTATTTGTTCGTTTCTTTTCGAAGGAGGTTTTCCCACAATGTCTTCGTTCTATTCCTTGGCTAGGTTTTTTTGTTCTTTGTTTTGTTTGTCTTTATGATTAGTCTTTATGTTATTAGTCTTTTTATTAATAATTTTGTTTGGTTTGGTTGTTTGTCTTTCTCTCTCTCTATCTATGACTCTTTCTCTGTCTCTTTCTCTCTCTCTTTCTATGACTCTTTCTCTGTCTCTCTTCTCTCTTGCCTCTTCTCTCTCTCTTCTCTTTCTCTTCTCTCTCTCTTCTCTCTTGTCTCTTCTCTCTCTTCTCTCTTTCTCTGACTCTTTCTCTGTCTCTCTTCTCTCTTGTCTCTTCTCTCTCTTCTCTTTCTCTTCTCTTTCTCTTCTCTCTCTCTTCTCTCTCTCTTTTTCTCTCTCTCTCTCTCTCTCTTTCTCTCTCTCTCTCTCTCTCTCTCTCTCTCTCTCTCTCTCTCTCTCTCTCTCTCTCTCTCTCTCTCTCTCTCTCTCTCGCCCTCACTCTCTCTCTGTCTTGCTCTGTTTTGTGATTCTTTGGTTAGAAGGCATACAAAAAAGAGACCAAAAGAAAAAGAAGAAAAAAAGACTACATAAGAGTTTAGAAGGCAAAACAAAGGCCAAAGGAAAAGGAGAGAGAGAAAAAAACGTAATAAAAGTTGAAAACAAAGGAGAGAGAAAAAGTTTGGATTCAATTAATCCGGAAGGCGATAGAGAAGCGACGAAGAAGAGAAGACAAACAGCGAGGAATAACGAACGAGGAAAGAAAGGGAAGCGGTGATAAAGGCGGGTCAAAGGTGGCGCTATCGAGAGATCTGACGAGTGCCACTCGAGGCTCCCGGCGGCGCCCGAGGTGCCACGGCGCCCTTTGAAGGGGCGGGCGCGGCGCTCGTGTGCGTGGGGTCTGTGTATGGGTTTGCGTATAGACACACGCACACACATACATGCACACGTGCGCACCATATCTGTCTATCTATATATCTATATGTATATATGTATGTGTGTGTCTGTGTCTGTGTGTGTATATATATATATATATATATATATATATATATATATATATATATATATATATATATATATATATATATATATATATATGTATATATATATGTGTGTGTGTGTGTGTTTGTGTGTGTGTGTCTGTTTGTGTATATATATGTATATATATATATATATATATATATATATATATATATATATATATATATATATATATGCATACACACACACACTCACACACACACACACACACACACACACACACACACACACACACACATATATATATATATATATATATATATATATATATATATATATATATATATATACATATATATATATATATATATATATATATATATATGTATATATATATATATATATATATATATATATATATGTATGTATGTATGTATATGTATGTATATACTAACCGCCAAAGAAGTTGGATAGCTCCTCCCTTCCACTCTCGTCTTCTTCCGCTGCAGTACCTCATCCTCCAATCTCCCTTCGTGTCTCTCCGTGATTCGCCAAAAGCCCCGACGAACGACATGCAAACATTCATCAAATCCGAGAAGTCTTTCGTAAGGAATGCTCCGAGATTTGAGTGACAGCAAGGACTCCGATGTCGATGGAATATGATTAGGTGTCTTGCGAAAGAAATGAATTCGGATTTCTTGATGACTTTTTTGACAAGGGAAGTTCATTTACTGATGAACATTGCTGTCAAACTGATTTTTTTTGTTGCTTTTGTTCCTTTGTGTGTTGTGTGTGTGTGCGTGCGTACGTGTGTGTGTGCGTACGTGTGGGTGTGTGTGTGCGTGTATGTTTTTTTTTTTTTTTTTTTTTTTTGTGTGTGTGTGTGTGTGTGTGCATGCAAGCATATGTCCCAATAAGGTACATCCTGTGTTTGCATGTACACATATGTATGTATGTATATCTGTATAATAAAGCTCGATAATGTACATCCCACATAAAAGCACACTCACCAATACAATGGGGAATAGAAACCCCACTCAGATACACATACAACTAAACCAGCATGCAAATATGGATACAATACAGCCGGGAAAATGTCCGAGCTCAGTGGAATACAATCGGAAAAATTCACATTTCATATTTCCAACTGTATTTTGGTTTCCAAAAGGTGCTGTGCAAATATCAAATAAGTTATTTGATGGCAGTAGACGAGTGGAGGAGGGAGGAAGAGAGAGATAGGGACAGAGAAAGGAAGGGAGGAAGAGAGAGAGAGGGACAGAGAAAGGAAGGGAGGAAGAGAGAGAGAGGGACAGAGAAAGGAAGGGAGGAAGAGAGAGA
>NC_091572.1:20689116-20691616 GCF_042767895.1 Penaeus vannamei
TCTCCCCTCCCCCACCCACTCCCCTTCCCCCTCCCCCACCCACTCCCCTTCCCCTCCCCCACCCAGTCCCCTTCCCCTCCCCCACCCATTCCCCTTCCCCTCCCCCACCCATTCCCCCTTTCCCTCCCCGTGCTACCCACTCCCACTCGTCTTATTTCAAGGTCTTTCGGGTTCTATTACACGCACTACATTACGTCAAATTTGATGCTTCGCCCTTGCAGGAAACAATGTTGCAACGGTGGTATCTGGAGTATATGGACTTCTGGGCTCTCTCTTTTTTTACTGTATATAAAGTGGAATTTCAAATAAAGTGAGATTTCAAAAGCGGCTTCCTTTTCGTCTCTCTCTCTCTCTCTCTCTCTCTCTCTCTCTCTCTCTCTCTCTCTCTCTCTCTCTCTCTCTCTCTCTCTCTCTCTCTCTCTCTCTCTCTTCATGTTCTTGATAATCTTGTTCGATCTTTTTGTTAGCAGGAATATCTATTTCTGTTGTTGTTATTCATTGATATTATGATAGGTGTGATTATATGATGCCATTTGCATTGATATGCAGTCGTTTATCACCATTCACGCCAAAGACCTGATATATAATTAAGCGTCTCACTTCATTCACTTCACTACAGAAATGCAACAATTTGCAACGAGTAAACAATCTTAAAAGTCAGCGTAAGACATTTCTTCTGAATTATCATATATATATATATATATATATATATATATATATATATATATATATATATATATATATATATGTATGTATATATATAGAGAGAGAGAGAGAAAACAACGCGCAAAAAATATCAATAACAAAAAGATTATATGAAAACATATTTCTCCGCTGAGAAATGACGAAAACTAAGCGAGTAATTTCATTCGGCAGTTCCCCGGTGAGTTCAGTACGCCCGAGGCCGGCCGCGAAAAGTGACATAAACACAGTCCCTTGACATGTACGGGGCATTATCTCATCGCTGGGTCAAGATACAGAATTGCGTAAATGGGTTACACTTTTTTTGGTCAACATTAACGCTTTTCCACGTGCGATGGTCTCCGGAAGTGTCAAGGTTTGGGTGGGAGATCGGGTTCAGATGCGTCAAGACCTTGCTCTGTCTGGTTGACCGCGTTCGCGTAACCGGATGCATCTTACGCGAACGGCATATTGTTGCGCTCTGCTATAGCGGCGTCAGGTGATCTTTATCTCGTTTTTGGGCGTAAAACAAAGTTAGAAGACTGTTTTTTCATCTTGGGTGTTGTGAAAATATGTTATGAAACAGTAACATGTACTCTGTGAGAGAAGTTTTGAAAGGTGTGGTAACATCTAAGAATCTTGTGCATTTGTTTACCTTCATAGCTGTCTATTCACCAATCTATTCACTCACTCATTTATCATAGACCAATATATTTCCCTTTTATGTACCGTAGTCTCTCTATTGCGTGGTCACAATACAACAACTATAAAAATATATTCTATACATAGAGTATTGTTTATTATTTTTGCGTTGGAAAAAGAAAGGTTGATTGTACTGTTTATTTCGAATAACGCAAACATTTCTTTTTTGAATTACATTTCCAAAACTGGCGTACTTCATCCTTTTATCTTTTCTTTTTCTCTTTGATTCTACCTATTTTTTTTTTCTTTCTTTCTTTTTGATTCTACTCGTTTCTTATTTTTCTTTTTACTTATCTAGTTCATCTTATTTGCTTTTCTGATGCTCTCGTTTCATCTCTTTGATTCAATTTCATAGTATTCTGTCTTTGTTTTTTTTCTTTCTGTTAAGGCTAATGGTCGGCAGAAATACACGGAAAATATCTGTAACTTGAACGTTACCCTTCTATATAAAAAAAAAATCGCTGAACGTATTTCATATTTTCTCTACCACCTACACAATATAACATAATTGAGCGACAAATTGAGTGACAAGGAGAATGACAAAAAAATAATCTATAATATTCATAAACACGCAAATGTTACTCCGCCTCGCTGGAGCCCAACCACAGAAATATGTCATATGTCACATATCTGCTCAAATTGCTTGTCACATCGTCATTCCACGTGAATTCTCTGAGCGACCGACGTAATGCAGCGGGTTATATGAAGAGCTCGTGATGTGTATATTACGTTTCCGCTGTGATGGCATCCTCACACGGAACGAGCCCCTCTGCTAATGATGTTTTCCCGCCATTATTGGAGTCCGAACTTGTGGGCGGATATTTTCAGTCGGAACCGTCCACCTGAAACTAACTGCCTTTTCGCATGACACTGGAGTGTCTTTTTTCAAGATGGATAAGTAGGAGTTGGACAGTTGGAGAAAATGGTGGAGCTCTGACAGAAGGCGAAAGAAAGAAGGATAGAGTTAGATGTTAAGAAATAATGGCGGGCTACGCTCTGAATATTTGAATTAGGATATAACTTTCGTGTGGTGCATTAGCAATTATGAAGTCCTGTATTTTCATTATTATTTTAGCTTTTATAATTTCCTTAGTTCTGAAGTAAAAATATATCATAT
>NC_091572.1:20731616-20734116 GCF_042767895.1 Penaeus vannamei
AGTTTTCCTGCTAACCAACGGACAAACAAACTAACCAACGATACCAGAAATATAATCTCCTTAGCAGATGTAATAAGTAGAAGCAGAGAGCGCTATTGGGTAACTGATTCACACTTACAGAATTACATTAAAATCACTTCTTTCTCAAGTACACTGCTGACGTCCGTGTTTCCCTATCTAGCAATTAGTGAATTCTTTTTAAAATCCTGGATCCGGGTCACCACACAAATTTAATGGCATCTAAGTTGGGCTAAGTCAAACCTCTGGTTAAAAAAAGTAAAAAATCTGTTCTTAACTTCTTAACCGCTAACCAACGGACAAACAAACTAATCAACGCGACCAAAAATATAATCTTGGCAGAGGTAATAACTAGGAGCAGAGTAGCTATTGGCTAGCGGATTCACACTTGATGAATTACATTAAAATCACTAGCGAATTCTTTTTAAAAAATCCTGCATCCGGATGACCATCCAAATTTAATGGCATCTAAGTTAGGCTGTCAAACATTTTGCAAGTGTTTCATAGAGAATCGTTTTATTTTATTTTATTTTTTTTATCCTGCTAACAAACTGACCAACCAACTACCCAACGCTACCAAACACATAACCTCTTTGGCGGAGGCAAGGATAATAATAACAATGTTGATAAAATAATTATATAAATACCAATGATATTATTAATGATAATAATGATGCTACTTCTAAAACTAGTTGTATCATATCTTAAGAATGTTATGTTTGTTCAACATCATTGCTGTTACCATCATCATTATTAGTATAATTATATTGCCATTATTATTATTACTTTTGTTATTGTTATGATTATCATCATCATTTTCATTATTTTTATCATTATGATTATTATCATTATTATTACTATCAGTACCATTACCTCCGCCTAGAAGGTTATGCATTTGGTAGCGTTGGTTAGTTTGTCTGTTTGTTGGTTGGCAAGCGTAACTCAAAAAGCTATGAATAGACTTTTATGAATAATTTGCGAGGTGTGTCAGCCCAACTTAGATAATCTGGAACCTGGAATCTTTAAAATTGCATTAGTTACCCCTGTGTGTGCTTCTAGTTAATGTGATTATTATGATCATTATTAATGTTATAATGATTAGTATTACCATTATCATTACTGTCGTCATCATCACAGTTACTGATACTATTACTGTTGTTGTTGTTGCTATCATTATTATCATTAACATTATTATTATTGACATTATTATCACTATTATTCTTACAATATTCATTTTTCATTTTTGTTATGGTCATCATAATCATCATCGATACTTATCACTAATTTTGCTACTGTGATCATTATCATCGTTATTGTCAATACACTCTTTTTTCATTATCCTCACTATCAATACCATAATCATCATGAACAGCAATAATCATAATATTAAGCAAAATACTAAATATGGCTTACTAGTTCTGGCCCACTGGGATCAAATAATAATAATCATGATCATTACAACAATAATCAAAATATTTACATTCTACAGTCCGCATAAATATAACTAAATCCTATAATATACCTTTCATTACTTGATATAACAGTAATCAAAACCGTTATTAGTAACACTCCACTACAGGTATATAAATATACCCCCATCATTATCTAATATAATCATAATTAACTCGTCACTGACACTACAACCTTAAAATTAAGATTTTACGTTGACAGCGTGAAGTTTCCCGCCATTTTTTTTCTTTTTTTGTACATGGGAACTACGTGAGAATCCTCATAGTTATTACCCGCTAGATCTTCACAAACTTAAAAAAGTGAAGGACCTTGCTATAACATTTTGTAATTTCAAATGTGAGAGTTTATGTTATTTGTGATGGCGTCATTTTGGTGCGATTAAGAGAAAAAAATAGGTCTGAATAAACATGTCTTGGTAACTGTTTGCATTCTGGCGGTTGAACCAAAACGAAAGTTTGTACATCTAAAAGTTTTATAAATATATATATAAATGAGGGAGATGAGATAGAGATGAGGAAAGAGGTTGAAGTAAAGAGAAGAAATGGAAAAAAGAATAACAGTGAACTCCGGAATGAGACAGATAGACAGACCGACTGACTAACAGAGTGAGCGAGTGAATGACAGAGAGAGAGAGAGAGAGAGAGAGAGAGAGAGAGAGAGAGAGAGAGAGAGAGAGAGAGAGAGAGAGAGAGAGAGAGAGAGAGAATAATAGATATAGAGAATGAGAATATATATATATATATATATATATATATATATATATATATATATATATGAGAGAGAGAGAGAGAGAGAGAGAGAGAGTGAGAGAACTAGAAAGAGAGAGAGAATGATAAAGAGAGAGAGAGAGAGAGAGAGAGAGAGAGGGAGAGACGAGAGAAGAGAAAGAGGGAGAGAAGAGAGAGAGGGAGAGAGAGAGAGAGAGAGAGAGGGGGGGGGAGAGAAGAGAGAGAGAGAGAGGCGAGAGAGAAGAAAGAGAGAGAGAGGAGGGAGAGAGAGAGAGATAGAGAGA
>NC_091572.1:20746616-20749116 GCF_042767895.1 Penaeus vannamei
TAGTTTTTCTTTGTTGGTTCGTGTTTCTCTGTATTTTCCGTTCGTGGTCCACTGTATGGGAACCGTAGAAAGAGAAAGGGGAAGAAGACGAAAGTACATGAAGATTGAGCGAGGTGGAGAGAGAGATGAAGGAGGGAGTGATACAGAGAGAACAAGGGAAAGAGGGAGATAGATAGAGGTGGGTATGAAAAGGATATGAAAGAGAAAGAGCGAGAGAGAAAGAGAGACAGAGACAGAGGTAGAGATGCGATAAATTTAGCGAGATGGAAAGAGAAATACAGGAAGGAGGGAACAGAGAGAACAAAGGAGAGAGAGAAGAGAGGGAAGGGGAGAGAGAGAGAGAGAGAGAGAGAGAGAGAGAGAGAGAGAGAGAGAGAGAGAGAGAGAGAGAGAGAGAGAATGAAAAAAATCAGAGTGAGGGTATGCATAAGAGACCGAGAGGGAAGAAAGGAGAGAATGGAAGGCAGAGAAAGAGTTAGAAACCATTGTCCTATTTATTAGAGACTAGAAATGCGAAGGGATGCTGTGGATTTATCTCCTCTCAAGGGATCGCGTTTCTGGTGGCTGTTCTTGTTCAGGGAGACAGGCCGCCATTTCCCTCCCTGTCGGCGTCTCCCATCTCCGCTCTCGCGTCGTCTGCCGTTTTTAAGTCTCCTTCTCTCCTCTTCCTATTTTCTTTTATGTATATCCTTGGTGTGTGTGTGGTTTTTGTGTAAATCTTTTTTTATTATTATTCTTTTCTTCTATTTTCTGTCTCTGTCTGTCTCTTTTTCTCTTTCTCTCCCTCCCTTCCACCCTTCTCTCTCTCTCTCTCTCTCTCTCTCTCTCTCTCTCTCTCTCTCTCTCTCTCTCTCTCTCTCTCTCTCTCTCTCTCTCTCTCTCTCTCTCTCTCTCTCTCTGTCTCTCTCTACCCCCCCCCTCTCTCTCTCTTTCTCTCCCTCTCTCTCTCCCACTCCCTCTCTCTCTCTCTCTCTCCCTCCCTCTCCTCTCTCCCTTCTCCCTCTCCCTCTCCCTCTCCTCTCCCTCTCCCTCTCTCTCTCTCTCTCTCTCTCTCCCTCTCCCTCTCCCTCTCTCTCTCTCTCTCTCTCTCTCTCTCTCTCTCTCTCTCTCTCTCTCTCTCTCTCTCTCTCTCTCTCTCTCTCTCTCTCTCTCTCTCTCTCTCTCCCTCTCTCCCTCTCTCCCTCTCTCTCTCTCTCTCTCTCTCTCTCTCTCTCTCTCTCTCTCTCTCTCTCTCTCTCTCCCTCTCCCTCTCCCTCTCTCTCCCTCTCTCCCTCTCTCTCTCTCTCTCTCTCTCTCCCTCCCTCCCTCCCTCCCTCCCTCCCTCCCTCCCTCCCTCCCTCTACCGCACACCTCTCTCTTTTTCTCCCTGTATTACCTTCACCTTCCTACAGAAAAAAAAAAACAGATTTCATTCAGCAAGAAACCCAACAGCGTCTCATCCGAGCGTCAGGGGTGCCAATGGGTATTTTTTTCGGCATAGAATTAGTAGGGTCTGGAGGTTGTCTTTGGGGGACCGGGGGGAGGGGGGAGGGGGAAGGGATATAGCGTGGTTGGCGTCTTGCGTCTTTCCTTTGTTTTGGCCTTTTTTGTTTGTTTGTTTGTTTGTATTTGTGTGTGTGTGTGTGTGTGTGTGTGTGTGTGTGTGTGTGTGTGTGTGTGTGTGTGTGTGTGTGTGTGTGTGTGTGTGTAGGGGAGACTCTGTTGCTTTGTGTGCTATCGCTGGGTTTTTTGTTTTATATGTTTTTTGTTGTGTTTATATTTTTTGTTGTTTATATTTAATTTTACTTGTTTTCTTTCTTCTGTTATTTTTTTACTCCGTTTCTGTCTCTTACTTTCTCCTTGTTTCCGTCTTTGCCATTCTCTTGTGTTTTTTTTCTCGCTCGCTCTCTCCTCTCTCTTTTCTCATTCTCTCTCACTTTTTTCTCTCTCCCTTCTCTTGCTCTTACTTCCCATTTCCCCTTTTTTATTCTTCTGTCTCCCTTTGTCTCTTTTTAAAACATTATCCTCTCTCTTTTCTCATTCTCTCGCACTTTTTTCTCTCCCTTCTCTTGCTCTTACTTCCCATTTCCCTTTTTAAAATTCTTCTGCCTCTCTTTGTCTCTTTTTAAAACATTATCCTTTAACTGTACCATCACATTGACGTCACGGCGAACTCCGGTGCCAGACAAAGTGCTTTTACAGGATGCTCTCCCATCCCTCTTGCATCCCGCCCTTCGCCATTCACCTGTCGGTCGTCGGCCTCTCCCTTCCCTCAGCCCTTCCCTCCTCCACCCCCCTCTTCCCTCCCTTTATTTCCCTCCCTCCTCCACCCCCTCTTTCCTTCGTCCTCCACCCCCTCTTCCCTTCATCCACCATATCCATTTTTCCTCCCTTATTCCCTCCCTCCCTCTATCCCTCCTCTTCCCTTCCTCATTTTCTCCCTCCTCCACCCCTTCTTTCTTTTCTTTCTCTCCCCTTCCTGTCCCTCCGTACAATTTCTTCCTTTCCTTTTCTTTATTTT
>NC_091572.1:20759601-20762101 GCF_042767895.1 Penaeus vannamei
TCCTTTCCCCGACCACCTTTCCCCGACCACCTTTCCCCGACTACCTTTCCCCGACCACCTTTCCCCGACTACCTTTCCCCGACCACCTTTCCCCGACTTCCTTTCCCCGACTACCTTTCCCCGACCACCTTTCCCCGACCACCTTTCCCCGACTACCTTTCCCCGACCACCTTTCCTCGACTACCTTTCCCCGACCACCTTTCCCCGACTACCTTTCCCCGACCACCTTTCCCCGACCACCTTTCCCCGACCACCTTACCTCGACTACCTTTCCCCGACTTCCTTTCCCCCGACCACCCCTTTCCCCGACTTCCTTTCCCCGACTACCTTTCCCCGACCGCATACCCCGACTACCTTTCCCCGATCACCTTTCCCCGACTACCTTTCCCCGACCACCTTTCCCCGACCACCTTTCCCCGACTACCTTTCCCCGACTACCTTTTCCCCCGATCACCTTTCCCCCTCCACCTTTCCCCGCCTTCCTTTCCCCGACCACCTTTCCCCGACTTCCTTTCCCCGACTACCTTTCCCCGACCACCTTTCCCCGCCTACCTTTCCCCCACCCCCTTTCCCCGTCCACCTTCCCCCGCCCTCCTTTCCCCGACTACCTTTCCCCGACCACCTTTCCCCGACTACCTTTCCCCGTCTACCTTTCCCCGACCACCTTTTCCCCCGACTATCTTTCCCCGACCACCTTTCCCCGACCACCTTTCCCCGACTATCTTTCCCCGCCCACCTTTCCCCGACCACCTTTCCCCGACTATCTTTCCCCGACCACCTTTCCCCGACTTCCTTTCCCCGACTATCTTTCCCCGACTATCTTTCCCCGACCACCTTTCCCCGACTACCTTTCCCCGACCACCTTTCCCCGACCACCTTTCCCCGACCACCTTTCCCCGACTACCTTTCCCCGACCACCTTTCCCCGACTTCCTTTCCCCGACCACCTTTCCCCGACTTCCTTTCCGCGACCACCTTTCCGCGACCTCCTTTCCCCGACCACGTTTCCGGGACTACCTTTCCCCGACCACCTTTCCCCGACTACCTTTCCCCGACCACCTTTTCCCCGACTTCCTTTCCCCGACTATCTTTCCCCGACTTCCTTTCCCCCACCACCTTTCCCCGACCACCTTTCCCCGACTTCCTTTCCCCGACCACCTTTCCCCGACCACCTTTCCCCGACTACCTTTCCCCGACTATCTTTCCCCGACTTCCTTTCCCCGACCACCTTTCCCCGACCACCTTTCCCCGACTTCCTTTCCCCGACCACCTTTCCCCCCCTACCTTTCCCCCACTACCTTTCCCCGACCACCTTTCCCCGACTACCTTTCCCCGACTATCTTTCCCCGAGCTTCCTTTCCCCGACCGCCTTTCCCCGACCACCTTTCCCCCATGACTTCCTTCCCCCAGTACCTTTCCCCGACCGCCTTTCCCCGACTACCTTTCCCCGACTATCTTTCCCCGACTTCCTTTTCCCCGACCACCTTTCCCCGACCACCTTTCCACCATTTCCTTTCCCCGACCACCTTTCCTGATACACCTGTGCTGACTACCTTTCCCCGACCACCTTTCCCCGACTTCCTTTCCCCGACCACCTTTCCCCGACCACCTTTCCCCGACCACCTTTCCCCGACCACCTTTCCCCGACTACCTTTCCCCGACCACCTTTCCCCGACCACCTTTCCCCGACTACCTTTCCCCGACCACCTTTCCCCGACCACCTTTCCCCACACGTTGTTCGGGAAAGGCTTCGGGAGGGCCGCTTTGCCTTACAGCTTTCCCCGTTCGTGGCGTAGTATTACAGATTTCAGAAATTACAGTAATTAGCATACATGAATGACTCTCATCCCGAGATAAATGCATGGAGGACATTCATTTTGCGTGCGTGTGTGTGTGTGTGTGTGTGTGTGTGTGTGTGTGTGTGTGTGTGTGTGTGTGTGTGTGTGTGTGTGTGTGTGTGTGTGTGTGTGTGTGTGAGAGAGAGAGAGAGTGTATGTGTGTGTGAGAGAGTGTATGTGTGTGAGAGAGAGTGTATGTGTGTGAGAGAGAGTGTATGTGTGTGTGAGAGAGTGTATGTGTGTGTGAGAGAGTGTTTGTATGTGTGAGAGAGGGTATGTGTGTGTGAGAGAGTGTATGTGTGTGTGAGAGAGTGTATGTGTGTGTGAGAGGGAGTGTATGTGTGTGAGAGAGAGTGTATGTGTGTGACGAGAGGGGGGAGTGTATGTGTGTGTGAGAGTGTATGTGTGTGTGAGAGAGTGTTTGTATGTGTGAGAGAGTGTATGTGTGTGTGTGAGAGAGTGTATGTGTGTGTGAGGGGGAGTGTATGTGTGTGAGAGAGGGAGTATATGTGTGTGTGAGAGAGTGTATGTGTGTGTGAGAGGGTGTATGTGTGTGTGAGAGGGGAGAGTGTATGTGTGTGTGAGAGAGTGTATGTGTGTGTGTGAGAGAGTGTATGTGTGTGTGAGAGAGTGTATGTGTGTGTGAGAGAGTGTTGTGTGTGT
>NC_091572.1:20764601-20792101 GCF_042767895.1 Penaeus vannamei
CCGGCGCGCAAACCTTCCACGGGGGTTAAAACTAAAGATCCGGAACGCATGCGGACCTTCCACAGGGAGCTCCGTAAATTTAACTTTCACTTTGGACAGGGAAAGGCGCGCGGACCTGTAGGAGGGGAGTTAAACCTTCCCCGGCGCGCGGACCTTCCACGGGGGAGTTAAACCTTCCCCGGCGCGCGGACCTTCCACGGGGGAGTTAAACGCGGAAGTCTGTCTCAATGAAATTCCAGAGGTTAAATAAAGATCCGGAACCATGGACATTCGAACTCCGTAAATTTAACTTTACTGAGACGAGGGGAAGGAAGCGGAGGAGTGATAGGAGAGAGGAAGGGGGAGGGAGGGATAGAAGAGAGGGTCAGGAGGATAAAGAGAGGGAGGGGAGGAGAGAATTGAGGAGGAAGGGGATAAGAGCAGGGAGGTGGGAGGAGAGGGAGGGGAAGGATAAAGAGAGGCAGGGAGGAGGGAGGAGGAGGAGGGATAAAGGGAGGTGAGGGAGGGAGAGGGATGGAGAGGTGGGGATGGGGAGGAAAGGGAGGGAGGGGAGGTGGGGAGGGGGGAAGGAGGAGAGCGAGGGAGGTGGGGAGGGATGTTGGGGGAGGGTGGATGGAGAACGGGAAAGACGAAGCGAAGCCAGGAGAAACAAAAAAAGGAAGAGAAATATAAAGAGAGAACTAGAGAAGGAAAGAAAGAGAAAGAAAAATACTGAAAGAGAGTAAACGAGCGAGCGAGAGAGAGAGAGAAACAGACAGAGAATGAGATACAGAGATACAGACAGACACAAACAGACATACACACACACCAACAGACAGAGAATATAGACAGCGAAAGCCAAACGCACCCCCCCCTCCACCCGCCCGTTCCCAGAGGCTAATAAAACCAACCAAAACGCAGCTCTTAAGTTCACCGCGCGATTGAGGACGACGATCGTGTGGGAAATCAAGGGGATTGAGTCATTGCCCGAAGGGAGGAGGAGGAGGAGGAGGAGGAAGGAGAAGGGAGGAAGGGAGGTGAGAGGAAGGAGGAGGAGGGGGAGGAGGAGGAAGGAGGAGGAAGAGAGGTGGAGGAGGAGGGAGGAGGAGGATAAGAGGAGGAGGAGGGAAGAGGGAGGGAGGGAGGAGGAGGTGGAGGAGGAAGGAAGGTGGAGAGGAAGGAGGAGGATAAGAAGGGGAGGAAGGAGAGGGAGGAGGTGGGGGAAGGGAGGAGGAAGAAGGTGAAGGGGAAAGAGGAGGGAGGGAGGAGGATAAGAAGGGGGAGGGAAGAATGAAGGAAGGAGGTGGGGAAGAGGGAGGAGGAGGGAGGAGGAGGAGGTGGGGAAGGGGAGGGAGGAGGGAGGGAGGGAGGATAGAAGGGAGGGAGGAAGGGAGAGGAGGGTGGGGAGAGAGGGAGGAGGAAGGAGGAAGGAGGGAGTGGGGAAGGAAGGAGGGAGAGGAGGAGGGAGGGAGGAGGATAAGAGGGGAGGAGGTGGAGGAGGAGGTGGAGGGGGAGGGAGGAAGGAGGGAGGAGGAAGAGGAGGAGGGAGGGAGGAGGGAAGGTGGAGGGAGGGTGGAGGGAGGAGGAAGGAAGGAGGAGGAGGAAGGGAGGAGGGAGGGGATGAGGAGGAGGGGGGGAAGAGAGGAGGGAGGAGGAGGAGAGGAGGGAGGAGGAAGGAGGAGGTGGAGGGAGGAAGAGAGAGAGGAAGGGAAGGAAGGAAGGAAGGAAAGGAAGGAAGGGAGGAGTGAAGGAAGAGGAAGGGAGGAGGAGGGAGGATGGATAAGAAGGGAGGGAAAGGAGGGAGGAAGGTAGGGGAAGAGGAGGAGGGAGAGGAAGGATAGGAAGGAGGAAGGATAAGAAGGAGGGAGAGTGGGGGGAAAGAGGAGGAAGGAGGAGGAGGGAGGAGAGAAGTAGAGAGGAGGGGAGGAAGGAGGGAGGAGGAAGGAGGAGGTGGAAGTCAGAGGAAGGAGGAGAGGAAGGAAGAGGAGGAAGGAAGAGGAGGAGGAAGGAAGAAAGGAGGAGAAAGTGGAGGGAAGGGAAGGAGGAGGAGAGACGGAGAGGCATGGAGGGGAAGAAGGAAATGGAGGAGGAGGGAGGAGGGAGGGAGGAGGGAGGGAGGGAGGGAGGAGGAGGTGGCGGAGGTGGAGGAGGAGGAGAAGGGGAGGGAGGGAAGGAAGAAGGAGGAGGAGGAGAGGAGGGAGGAGGGAAGAGAAAGGAGGAGGGAGGGAGGGAGGAGGTGGAGGAGGGATGGAAGGGGAGGAGGAGGAGAAGAGGAGGGAGGGAGGAGGATGAAGGAGGAAGGGAAGGAGGAGGAAGGAGAGGAAGGGAGGTGGAGGAGAAGGGAGGAGGAGGAAGAGGAGGGAGGGAGGAAGAGGAGGGGGGAGGTGGAGGGAGGAGGAGGTGGAGGAGGATAAGAAGGGGAGGTGGAGGGGAGGAGGAGGTGGAGGGGAGGATAAGAGGGGGGAAGGAAGGGAGGGAGGAGGTGGGGGAGGTGGAGGAGGAGGAGGTGGAGGAGGAGGGAAGGAAGGAGGAGGGTGAAGGAGGAGGGATGGAATTGAGGAGGGATGGAGGAGGGAGGAGGATAAGGAGGGAGGGAGGGAAGGAGGAGGAGGAGGGGAGGAGGAGGAGGAGGAAAGGAAGGGGAGGAGGAGGAGGGGGGGAGGGGGAGGGAGGGAAAGGGAGGGAAGGAGGAGGGAGGGAGGAAGGAATGGAAGGAGGAGAGGTGGCGAAGGAAGAGAAGGAAGGTGGCGGAGGAGGAGGAAGGTGGAGGAGGAAGGAAAAGGAGAAGAAGAAGGGAGGAAGGAAGGAGGGAAGGAGGTGAAGGAGGTGAGAGGAGGAGGTGATGGCATAGAGGGGGGGAGGAGGAAGGAAGAGGCAAAGGAAGGAAGGAGGGAGGAAGGGAGGAAGGGAGGCATGGAAGGGAGGAAGCATGGAGGGAGGGAGGAGGGAGGGCATGGAGGTAGGGAGGAGGTGAAGGAGGAGAGGAGGAAGGAGGAGGAGGTGGAAGGGAGAAGGAGGTGGAAGGGGAACAGGTGGTGATGAAACGGGAAGAGGATGGAGAAGGAATACCAGGAGAGTGGAGGAAGGGGAGGAAGGGGAGGAGGAGGAGGGAGGAGAAAGGGGAGAAGGAGGTGGAAGGGGAACAGGTGGTGATGAAACGGGAAGAGGATGGAGGAAGAATGGCAGGAGAGTGGAGGAAGGGGAGGAAGGGGAGGAGGAGGAGGGAGAAGAAGAGGAGGAAGAAGAGGTGGTGGGAGAGGAGGAGGAGGAGGAGGAAGAAGTATTTTTGTTTGCTTGTTTCTTTAACCTCGAATTATTTTCTTATTCTTTCCCCTTTCCACATTTCTTGTTTTTCATCTCGAATCTCTTTCTCTTTCTTCCTTTCTTTCATACACACAGACACACTAAATGAAACAAAAACAAGATGTGAAAAAACGAACAAAAAGTATTAAAAAAAAGACTCTCAAGTCGAATAAATATCATCCCATAAACTCAAGAAACACAAACCAAAAACAGCGGATGACATAAACCCGATGAAACAATTAACACACAAAAAAAAACATTTCTCCAACAGAAAACATTTCGTCTTGAAAAAAACAAACAAACAGAAAAGATGAGGAAGAAAAAAACACGAAAAGTCAAATAAAGTTAAATGGAAAAAAACATTCAGCCCCCCCCCCCCCTAATCACCATCATCACGGTGATGGTGATAATGAGGACGATGATAATATTAATAAGGATAATGATGATGATGAGTATGATGGTGATGATTCATGACGATTATTAATAATGATGACGATGATTGTGATGGTAATGATGGTGGTGATGACAACGAGGCTACTACAGCTGATAAAGCAGATAAGAATATTCAATTATGAAAAAAAATAAACCCAACCTTCACCCCAAACACACATAACTCACCACCGCTGAAATTCCAAGTCAACTGACCTGACTTGACCTTCAACCAGCTGACCTCTTCCCCGCCTTCGCCCTCGATCTCCACAATCCCTAATTTACCTCTTGCTTCACCGGGGTCTTCTTACCTGTTAAAGAAAGAGAGACAATTAGACCTCATTAGGGTCGTTGAGCGTTAATCGTTATACATCGTTATACACCTCCTATAATCTCCTAATGGTGTCGTTATGGGCGTTTATTGTTTGACACGTTTGTTCTCTCGTAAATGTTGCACGAGATATTTATGCGAGTCGAAGGGGGAAGGGGGGATGGGGGACGGATAGTGGGTGTTGTGGGGATGGGGTTGGGGATGGGGTTAGAATGTTTCATGGGATGTATTTTAATTAATAATTTAAGTAATTTCCTTTTTCAATTCTCTGTCATTTCATTGCTTAGACACATATTCCTCCATTTTATTCATTTCTCAATTCCTTTTTTTCTCTCAGCCTTATCTCCCTCTCCCTTACCCCCCATTCTTCACATCCTCTTCACTCTTTCCTCCACCTTCTAACCCTACCCCCCCCCCTCCTTATAAAAATAAGAAAAAGAAAAAAAGAAAAAATGCCATCCAGAGCTCCGAGAGGAAGCAACAGGTTACCCCCCCCCCCCCTCTCCCCCGTAAGTCAAGCCCCACCAGGTCACACGCGGCAGAACCCCCCCACCCCCCACCCCACCCCCTCTCCCCTCGGTTGCAACGTAAAGAAGGGCTTAAGAAAGTCCAACAGGTAACCAGTGGGGGAGGGGGGAGGGGACAGTCCTGCGAGAATAATCCTTATAATGAAGAAGCCAGTTTCAATATCCGATCTTATCTATTTTCTTTCTTATCTATTCATTTATTCTGGTCTCATGGAGGTTATCTATCTAGAAGACAAAAACAGCATATTCAGTACTCTGTACTCACCCTCTCTCTCTCTCTCTCTCTCTCTCTCTCTCTCGCTCTCTCTCGCTCTCTCTCGATCTCTCTCTCTCTCTCTCTCTCTCTCTCTCTCTCTCTCTCTCTCTCTCTCTCTATCCCTCGTCTTTTTATTGGTCTTTTCCCGCCAAAACGAAATCTAATCACGGAGAGAAAAACAAAACCTGATATCACTCCCCTACATTCCTTTTCCCTTTCATCTCAGTCTCGCACGCAACAAAAAAAGAAAAAAGAAAAAACAACACAAAAATAAAAGTCAAAATACATCCATCACATTAAAAGAAAACGAAAAAAAGAAAAAAAATTACGCCTCAAACAAAGAACGGAAGAGGAAATGACACCTCAAATGGGCCTTTATCACCTGCATCTTTTGAACCCGAGAAGGAAACGGACTTTTCTCGGGAAAATTAAGATGGCAATTTACGTTGATTTACCGTCGTATCCCCTGACAGGACGCCGTGCTTATACATATCCGATGAAAAGAAAAACAGGATAATGAAAAAAATAAAATAAAATGTATATAATGTATACAAATGAATAAATGAATGTAATGTATAAAATTGTACATAAAAACACGGAAGAAGAGGAAAAGGGGGTATGAGAAGGAAGATGAAATGGAAGAAAATGAGAACAGGAAGACAATTAATAAGAAATGAAAGAAGAGGAAGAAAAAGGAAGAGCATAGCAAGATAAAGTGGAAAGAGGAAGAAGCATATAAACAACGACGAAGTGGAAGATGAGAAAGAAAACGAAAACAAAAAAAAAATGTCTAAAAAGAAGAAAGACAAACACAAACAAGATAAAAAACAAGAAAACACAAAATACAAAGAAAAAAAACACAAACAAACAAAGAAAAATACACCCAAATACCCAGAAAACAGTAATCTACCGAACGGCCGAACCCAGCCTCCGTCCGGATGAATAAATAAACTGCTTGCGAGTCACCCGAACAAAGACCACGCGAGGCGGAGCGAAAGGCCACGAAGTAATCATTCCCCGGTCGCGATCGGATATGCCGGTCAAATAGCAACTCGAGGGAAGTCGAATTCATGAGAAAGGGAGAGAAAATGAAAGAGAGAACGGGAGGGAGGGGAGGGAGAGAGGGATGGAAGGAAGGAGGGCGGAGGGATGGGGGGAGAGAAGGATGGAAGGAGGGAGGGATGGAAGGAAGGAGGGGGGGGGGGAGGAGAGAGGGTTGGAAGGAGGAGGAGGGATGGGGGAGAGAGGTTTGGAAGGAAGGAGGGGGAGGAGAGAGGGATGGAAGGAAGGAGGGAGGGAGGGGAGGGATAGAGGGATGGAAGTAGGGAAGGGCGAGAGGGATGGAAGGAGGGAGGGGTGGGTGGGGGGAGAGAGGGATGGGGAAGGGAGAGAGGGATGGAAGGAAGGAGGGGGAGAGGGAGGGAGGAGAGAGGGATGGAAGGAGGGAGGGGGGAGGGATAGGAGGAGGGAGGGGAGGGTGGGGAGAGAAGGATGGAAGGAGGGAGGGATGGAAGGAAGGAGGGGGGGGGGGAGGGGAGGGAGAGAGGGATGGAAGGAAGGAGGGGGGGAGGGATGGGGAGGGAGAGAGGGTTGGAAGGAGGGAAGGGAGGGATGGAGGGAGAGAGGGGGAGGGATAGGGGGATAGAGGGATGGAAGGAGGGAAGGGGGAGGGAGAGAGGGATGGAAAAGGGAGGGGAGGGATGGAGAGAGGGGGGAGGGATGGAAATTGGGAAGGAGGTAGGGGGAGGGATGGAGGGAGAGAGAATGGGAGGGAGGAAGAGAGGGAGGAGGGATGGAGGGAGATAGGGATGGAAGGAGGAAGGGAGAGCGAGGGAGAGAGAGAGGGAGGGAGAGAGAGAGAGAGGGAGGGAGGGAGAGCGAAAATGAGAGAGAAAGAGAATGATACATCGAGGGAGAGAGTGAGACTAGAAAAAAAAAATAAACACGCAGTTAACCAATCCATCAAACACAATCACATTACAAAAAGAAAAAAAAACCTTCGCTTGTTAGTCAAGGCCATGAAAGATAAACGCCCAGCGAATGAAAACGCATTAATTAACCTTTCGTAAAAACGAGACTTCGGGTTAATTAAACCTTTCGTAAGAAAAATAGTTCTCAAAAAATGTGCTTCTGTTAATAAGATTTACGAATAAAAAAAAAGATCATTAACAACTTCAACGTGAAAACAAGAAAAAAAAAAATTGCGAAAAGCGATTGGAAAATTCACGTTCATTCCGTTTTCTATTTGTTTTGAACCAGTAAATTAAGGAGGAACTATTTAAAAAGAAAAGACAGGTACCTGGAATCGGGCTATATCAGGTAAAAGGAGGCGAAGAAGATCGTCTTTTCCTCTCGCAAAAACTCATTATACACAGAGCGGCCTTAATGAAACTGAAGAAAAAACAAGGGTCGAGATTATAAACAAACACACAAGCAAACAGACATGCGAACACATCTTCACATTTTCAAAACATAAAGGTGAGGCAAGATGAAAAAAGGGAGAGAACCGAGGGAGAGTAAAGGAGAAAGGGTGAGAGGGGGGAAGGAAGGGAGGGAGGGATATATATATATATATATATATATATATATATATATATATATATATATATATATAGAGAGAGAGAGAGAGAGAGAGAGAGAGAGAGAGAGAGAGAGAGAGAGAGAGAGAGAGAGAGAGAGAGAGAGAGAGAGAGAGAGAGAGAAAATAAATAGATAAATTGACAGACAGAAAAACATAGAGACAAAGAAAAAGATACAGACATAGAGAATCCAGATAAAGAATAAACAGAAAGAATACCTAAACTATCCTTCTCACTCGCGCATCAAAATCGCCTTCGTCATCGCCGCCTCCGTTTCCGTCGTCCGGAACCGTGGCCTTGACTTCGGCGTGCTTCCGCGTTGATGAGCTTCTATGACTGCCTCTTTCTCACGCGTTTTTTACCTCTTTTTTTGAGTGTGGCGGTGTAGTTGTTCATGAATCTATTGTATCTTTACTCTCAGGCAAGGTTACATAGCCCATTTGATGCTTTATCTTATCAATCTAATTTATCGTTTTCCATCTTTTTCATCAATTCATCTATTTTAAAACTAGCATATGCGATTTTTTTTTTTATCCTATCGACACCTCCCTTCCATCAACACTGAACCTCAAATCGACAAATAAAACCCTTAATTGAATAAAATCACCAAAATCGCCCCCCCCAAAAAAAAAAAAAAAAAGAATAAATAAAATATAAAATAAAACAAAATAAAACACACGCCATTACCGCCAAAATAACAGACGCGAAGTATATGTCTCGAAAGGCCCAGACAATAGGCCGGGGGAACAATCACCTTTTGTCACCTTATTACGTCAAGAAGCGAACTGAAACGTATTTTAGGAGGAAGGAAAGTGAAACGAAGACAAGAAAAGTAAATAAGAAAAAAAGAGAAACAATGTAACTGGGGTAAAGTGGAACTATTTTCTGTGTAATGCGAAGTTCTTAAAAAAAAGGAAAATTGGAAAATAAGGAAGGTAAGGTGGAAGGGAAGGGAGAAGAGGCAAAAGAAAAAGAAGAAGGCGGAGTAAAAGGGAAACAAAAGGGGGAGACGCGTGCGTAAGATAGGGAGAGACACTGGAGGGCGGGCAAGAGGGGGGTAGAGGGGAGACGAAAAGGGATGAAAATAAAGAAAAGACGAAATGGTGAAGGTGGGAAATTTATCATCTGCATATTACGAAGTTCTTCAATTATTAGAAGATGAAGAATGGCAAAAGGGAAGGAAAGAAAAAAAAAGGGAAACAAGGAGAAAAATAATCTTAAGATTGGCTGGCAAACAGAAAAACAAAATAATATAAACAAAATAATGAATGAAACAAAACAGAAGGAATAAAGAAGAAGAAAAAGACAAAAAGAATAAACACAGGAACAGCAAAAGAAGGAGGAGGATGGAGCCAGGCGCCGGACAGGACGGGACCGGGTCTCAGGGAAAGGGAAGAGGGATAGGGTGGGGCTTAGGGGGTGGGGTGGGGGGGGTCACTGGGACTTCCCGTACTGCACGCCTCGGCCACAGGTCAGTGACTGTGACCTGGAGAGCGACGACGCCGGCCTGCAGACTGTAAGAATCGCTGGGAAGACTTGAGAGGCAGAGCGTGATGCGAATTCCTGAACTCTGAATCAGTTATTTTGTCCCGTTATTAGAGCAAGAGAGGGAGGGGGGACAGAGAGGTAGAAGGGGAGTGAGGGAGGGAGAGTGAGAAGAGGGGAGAGAGAGGGAGGGAGAGATAGAGTAGATAGATAGAGAGGGAGAGAGAGAGAGAGAGAGAGAGAGAGAGAGAGAGAGAGAGAGAGAGAGAGAGAGAGAGAGAGAGAGAGAGAGAGAGAGAGAGAGAGAGAGAGAGAGAGAAAAAGAGAGAGAGAGAGAGAGGGAGAGAGAGAGAGAGAGAGAGAGAGAGAGAGAGAGAGAGAGAGAGAGAGAGAGAGAGAGAGAGTGTGTGTGTGTGTGTGTGTGTGTGTGTGTGTGTGCGCAAGGTACACAATCAAATGACGGTATTTGCTCTTTATTATATGAACGGGTAACTAAGAAAAAAAACATGACCTGCAATTGCTACATAAAAAACACATGGACATGATACACTTTCCCATTTAACTACAGACACGATTTTGACGTAACGAAACAAACATAAAACAAAACACAGAATGAAAAAAAAAATGTGACTTCAAACTACCCAATCTTACGGAGCCGAACGAAGCAGGTTAAAGAGACCAAGGAAAGACAGAATAATAAACAGACGGAAAAGGAGAGGAAGACAGAAACAGAACAACAATAACAACATAAAAGAAGAAACGAAAAAAAAACAGAGACAACAAAGTCAAGTGAAGGATGGAAAGAGGAGAAAAAAATTGGCAGAGGCAAGACAAGAAAGAAAAAGGGGAGATGAGAAAACCCGGGAACAAAGCCAAAGGATAAAGGGGAGGAGAAAGGGAGAAAGAGAGAGGGGTCGAAACGGACAAACGAGACTAATAGGAGATGGTGAAAGGAAGCGAGAAATCTGAAGAGAACAGAATAAATTTACGAGAAGGAAGACGGAAGGAGGGAAGAGGGAGAGGAGGAGGAGGAGGAGGAGAAAGAAGAGAACTGAGAAAGGAAAGAGGAGGAGGGCAGAGAAAGGGAGGAGGAGAGAGGGAAAGGGAGAGCAAAGAAAGAGTCAGAAATTAACGAAAGACGAACAGAGAAATGTGAAAGACAGAAATAGAGAGAGACGAGAAAGAGAAGGCAAGAGAGAGAGAGGGCGAGAGAGGAGCCAGGGCGCGAAGGTGAGCCAACAGCGGGTTCGAATGGCCGGGGCAAAAACGGGCTTGGAACCTACATAACTCGTCTTGTATATCTCATTCCCTCCTGTTCTTCCTTCGCCTTCCTTCGCGTTTCCTTATTTATTATCCTTTTCTCATTCCCCTCATCTTTGTCTTCTCCCTCATTCGGTGTTATATGCCGTAATCTGCTTGTCTGTTATCCCAGTTTTATCTTTCTCCATTATCATAACTCAACGTTCTCTCTCTCTCTCTCTCTCTCTCTCTCTCTCTCTCTCTCTCTCTCACACACACACACACACACACACACACACACACACACACACACACACACACACACACACACACACACACACACACACACACACACTCAGACACACTCAGACACACACACACAGAAACTCGCACTCTCTCAAATTCTCACTCGCTCTTTCCGTGAGTGTGCGACAATCTTCTCGTGTGCGTGTCTGTGCGTGCGCTAGATCCAGACATCGACACATAACCAGGAAAGCTCACGCGCAGCAAAGGGAAATCGCCGCAGGCCTATTCCGCTGAAACGGCCGGGGTGAAGCTAACAGTACCGTTGTTCGTGCGGCGCCGCTACCCCCTGCGCCCCTGCTACCCCCCCCCTTCCCCCCGAGGCCGCCCCCGGTACCCCTTTCGCCTCACACTGCCAACCTCACCTGCCGAGTCAGGTACCAGCAATGCCATTTCCTGGTATTTCCTGCTGTGGTACCTTCATAACACCGCCCCCTGCTCTCTTTCACTCTTCCCCCTTTCTCCCATTACCCTTATTCTTATTCTTTCGTATTCGTCTCTCACATTTCTGCGTTGCTTAAATACAACGAAGATTTGAATTGTTTGTAATACTTTCGACGACAGACCTTGAAATCGAACGTCTCGCTGTGTTCGCCGAGGTCTCGAAACCGCTGGAATCTTTTTTCGTAACTTCAGCTTTTTTATCATTCGTGTTTAATTTTTCTTTTATTCATGCTTTGTGTAGGATTCTTGGTACGTGGCTCAGCATGTCTTATATACCCGTCTTCCTCTCTTCTTGTCCCTTCTATTTTTCTAATCTATCCGTCTTTCTATCTATGTAAATGCTCATGTTCATCCAGAATCATGTCCACGAACATATATAGATGGACATAAGAAAAAATACATATCAAAAGAGAGAAAGAGAGAAAGAGAGAAAGAGAGAGAGAGATAGATAGATAGATAGATAGATAGATAGAAAGAGAGAGAGAGAGAGAGAGAGAGAGAGAGAGAGAGAGAGAGAGAGAGAGAGAGAGAAAGAGAGAAAGAGAGAAAGAGAGAAAGAGAGAAAGAGAGAAAGAGAGAAAAGGAGAGAAAGAGAAAGAGACAGCGAAAGAGACAGACAGTGATAACCTTGGACGACTTCATTAGCCCCTGTCACGCGGACTGTCATAAATCCATGCCTATGAATGCCTTCGCCCCTCTCCCGTGACATAATGAGGTCATTCGTAATGCCCGCGCCAACCGGTTTATCATGCCGGCGTCATTAGCATTATCTATGACGGCGACATGTTATAATAAAAAGGAGAAGAGGAAAAAAAATACAAGATCGAAAACGAGGTAAATAGGGAAGAAGGAAGAAAAGTGCGGGAGATGAAGTCAAGGAGGAAGGAAGGAGGTGACGTCAAGGATTAAAGGAAATAAAGTCAAGAAGGAATAAAGGAGGTGAAGTCAAGAAGGAAGATAGATGAAGTCAAGAAGGAAGGAAGGAGATGAAATCAAGAACGAAGACAGGAGATGAAGTATGACGAGAAAGGGGCATTGATAGAAAGGAAGTGGGGGTGAGGAAGAGGGGAGAAAACAAAATGCGCAGGAGGGGAAAGGGGAGAAGGAAAAGGGAGAGAGAAGCAGAGAATACAGCAGAGAAGAGGCACTGAAGATGAGAGAAGGTAAAAGGAAAGAGAAGAGAGGAGAAAGGATAAAACTGAGAAATGAGATGAGGAAAAAGTAAGAATAAGAAGTAGAGCAGGAGGAAGAGGAAGAGGATGATGATGAAGAAGATGAAAGAAGTAGAGGAGGAAGAGGAGGAGCACGCAGACGAAGTAGAAAAAGAAAAAGAAAAAGGAGGGGATGAGGATGAGGAAGAAGAAAAAGAAAAAAGAAGACGACGACGAAGAAGAAGAAAGAGAAGGAGAGCGGACGGGGCACCCCCTCCCGCCTTCGCGTTCCCCTCGTTCCCCTCGTTCCCCGGGCTTCACAACCCCGTAACGACTCCGACCAGCGGGAGTTTCAATAGATGATTAGGGGCAATTTGCTTAAAGGTCGTCGGGTAGGGGGGGGAAGGGAGGAAGGGGGATAAAAGAGGAAAGAGAGGGGGGTGGGAGAGGAGAGGAGGAGGAGGAGGGACAAGAGAGGAAAGGAAAGGAGAGGAGAGGAGAGGGGAAGGGTACAGTGAAGGGAGGGAGAACGAAGGATTCGGGAGAGGGGATCAGGGAAGTACAGTGGACAGGGAGGAGAGGAGAGAAGAGGAGAGCGGCGAGTGGAAGAGAAAGAGAAGGAGAGGAGAGCAGGGGACGAGAGGTTCAGGGGAGAAGAGAGGAGAGGAGAGCAGGGGACGCGAGAGTGGAGGAGAGCAAGGGACGCGAGCTTCAGAAAAGAGGAAGAGAGGAGAGGACGAGAGCTTCAAGAGAGGAGAGGAGAGGAGAGGAGGGAGGAGGCAGTCATCACGACAGACCTAGAAGACGGACGAGCGATGCCGTGTCATTTAATAAATCGCTTTGAAGACCCACTTAGCGCAATTGCCTCCCGGATCACATAAAACAATGACAGATGCAATTGGGTCCATTAGGCAGGATTGCCCGCGAGTGAGGGGAAGGGGAGGGGGAGGGAAGGGGAGGGGAGGGAAGGGAGCCCAGGGGGTTGATGGGAGAGGAGATGGAAGGGGGAGGGGAAGGGAGGAAGGGGGGAGGGGAGGGGAGGCTAGAGGGTATAAGGGAAGTAGGAGGGGAAGGGAGGCCAGAGGGGTAGGGGAGTAGGAGGGAAGGGAGGCCAGGGATGAGGGGAGGGGAGGGGAAAGGGAGGCCAGGGGGAGGGAGGGTAGGGGAGGAGGAAGCCAAAGAGAATAAAAAGGAAACTTAGAGGGAGAGAAGAGGGGGGAAGGTAGGCCATTGGGAGAGGGTGTATAGGAGGGAGACGGAAGGGGAAGGAAGGCTAGATAGAGAGGAGAGATAGGGGAAGGGAAGGGAAAGAGAGGACAGAAGGAGAGAGGAAAGGGGAAGCCGAAGGAAGAAGGGAAGAGAGGACAGAAGAAGAGGGAAGGAGAAAGGGAGGCCAGAGGGAGAAGGAGAGGGAGAAAGGGAAGGAAGATTGGAAGACGAAAGGGAGATGAGGCAGAGAGGAGAGACGGCCAGAGGGAGAAAAGAGGGATGGGGAGGGCGAGGGAGAGAAGTCGGCGAGTTTAAATGGGAGAGGAAGTATTGGAAGACGAAAGGAAAGGGAGAGAGAGAGAGAGAGAGAGAGAGAGAGAGAGAGAGAGAGAGAGAGAGAGAGAGAGAGAGAGAGAGAGAGAGAGAGAGAGAGAGAGAGAGAGAGAGAGAGAGAGAGAGAGAAAGCGAGAAGAAAGACCGAAAGCACAACGAAAATATACCAAACACGCAACTTCCAAAGAGTCAGAAAAAAATAAAGGCGCGAGAAAGAAGATGATCGCCTCCCCACGGACATCATCTCACGGAACACCAGAAGCCCGCGATGCCGATCGCCCAAACGCACACAGAATCAAACGCACACGCGGGCCATGTGCGTCCCCACATTCCCGATGATTAATGGCACCTTTCCGGGGTCGAGAAGCACGCCATAAAATCAATCCGCAAGCACGGGCTGATGACGGCGCGGGTGACGTCGCCGGGCCCGGGGGTCGAAAGGTGATCAATCGACCTTCGGTAGAATGCCAGGCCTCCTTGGCAGCCTCGGCACCAGCTGGCTCGTCTCCGCCATTGCTTGCTGGGGCTGCCGTCCTTCCCTTCCGGCTTGGCTTGTTCGGTGGCGTCGCGGCCTTTGCTCCGCTGTTGCTTTGCTTTTACTATTGTTATCGCGGTTGCTTCCGTTTCTTGGTGTGGGAGAGCAATATACTTCGTCATCATTTTCGATATATTTGGGTCTGTGTGTGTGTGTGTGTGTGTGTGTGTGTGTGTGTGTGTGTGTGTGTGTGTGTGTGTGTGTGTGTGTGTGTGTGTGTGTGTGTGTGTGTGTGTGTATGTGTGTGTGTGTGTGTGTGTGTGTGTGTGTGTGTGTGTGTGTGTGTGTGTGTGTGTGTCTGTGTGTGCGTGTGTGTGCGTGTGTGTGTGTGTGTGTGTGCGAGTGTGTGCGTGTGTGTGTGTGTGTGTGTGTGTGCGTGTGTGTGTGTGTGTGTGTGTGTGTGTGTGTGTGTGTGCGTGTGTGTGTGTGTGTGTGCGTGTGTGCGTGTGTGTGTGTGTGTGTGCACGCGCGTGCGTGTGCGTGTGTTTGCAGGCGTGCGAATATATAACCAAATTATCTCCAGCGGGAAGTTCTTTCATGCGCGCCTCTTTAGCCTCATGGCTTGCTAGCCATAGCCCGGATGTTGCTATGGCAACATCCAATTGCTCCTGTGTTTCCGATCCGAGCGAGACGCAATACTCGCTTCCGTGTGAATCAGCCCCTTAATTACCGTAAAACGTAAACCGACGCTGCCTGGCTCTGAGATTTCACAGCAAGTTAAGCTGAAATTAATACACGAAGCGAACTTAACATATAAATGAGCTAATCTGAATATGTTTAAGAGCCCTAAGTTCTGTCTGCTCCCTAGCACTTCATCACGAGACCCAGAGTCACATTAACCTGCAACTAAACCCAGTAATAAGCAAAGTCGCAATCACAGGCTTATTGCGACCCGCGCCCCGGCGACTGGAAAACAGCTGAACTCGCGCGGTGCACAAAGTCCTCGCCCAACAAATCTAACCCTTAACCGACTCGTAAAAAAAACAACAACTATAGAAACAAATAAAATCAACAGGCTCGTTATCCGTCCCTTTAAACCCATTGAGTGAGACGGGCGGCTCGTGGAGTGACCCGCTCGCAATGTTCCTTCACAGGCCCTAAACCAAGCCCTTAATTAAGCCCTTTTAGCCCTGAAGTGACACGGTTTAACATGATCCCCGGGCCAGTGGTGAGTCAATGGGCGACCCAAGCATTCTCTCCGGCCTCGCTCCACTGAACCAGTCACAGGCTGACCCTTGCAACCGCTACAGATCAACGTGGCAAAGGTAGGGTAGGGTAGGGTAGGGTAAGGTTAAGTAGGGTTGGGTAGGGTAGGGTAGGGCAAGGCAATGTTGGTTAGGGTAAATCAAGGTAAGGTAAGGGAGGGTAGGGTATGGTAGGGCAAGACAATGTAGGGTAGGGTAGGGTAAGGTAAGGCAAGGTAGGGTAATGTAATGTAAGGTAGGGTAGGGTAAGGTAAGGTATGGAAAGGTAGGGAAAGATAAGATAAGGTAGGGTAGGGTTGGATAAGACAGGGGAGGGTAAGGTAAGATAGGAAAAGGTAGCGTAGGATAATGTCGTAGCTCGAGGTGTTTTAAGGTGAGGTCCAGGGTGGGGGTGGGGTGGGGGGGGGGAAGGGGGTCTGCTAACGGAGCATGTTAACCACACTCCGCACCCCCGCCCTCCCCCCTCCCCGATGATAGTCGTTTGCCGAGGTCAGCCACAGTGACCTGCGCTCGGTGAACTCTTTCAGATAAGGACAATCTTTTATCAAAGCTGAGAATATGATCAAGTATAAAAAAAGTTCACACACAAAATTCACGACAAAATTTTGAACCCAAAAAGCGAATAACAAAATAAAAACCACAATTCATTTCAATCATAAAAAAAGGCAAATAATTAATCTTCATAAAGCATCAAGACATACCACAAACGCTACATATCTTCACGAAACGACCACAACCTTTTATCAATTGGCAACTTTTTCATTCATTTTTCCCCCCCCAGACCCAAGCAGTATAGCCAATAAATCACAAAAACATTTCTCGGGATTCATTTACACTCACTCTCTTGGCTACACTGCCCCGGTTCCCAAGCCTGCTGTTTGGGAACATAAAAATACAATTTCGCGGTCCCTTTATCGCCAAATATCCATCCTACTGCCTGACATATCTGCTAAAGTATCTGCAGAGAAATATATTCGTCAGAAGGTAAATATATTCGCCAGGTGATGGACATATCATTCGGTCCATTATCTGAATAAGGAGGAATGGGGGGGGGGTATACCATAAAAGTATACAAAAGCGAAAAAAACGATAAAGAATGCGCTTTCAAAAAGTGCCCCAATATAAACGATTCGATTCCAAACAGACCCATCAAATTCTTGGGAAACCTACTTCCTCACCGGCTACATAATTCTTTACCAATATTTCGAATCTGGAAACTGCTCCCTGGCTAAAAAAAAGAAGAAAAAAAAAGAAATAAATAGATCTCTCCTCCATTCATTTCCCTTCGCTCTGCCCAAATTACCCCCGAACAGTATGGCAAGTTCAGGAATTCAATAAGCATTCGCACACAAACCAGTCGAAAAAAAGTTCGCAAACAGCCCTGCTTGTTCGCAGTCATAAATCGCTCTCAGATATGTTCATTCGCTTCGAGCCGTTTTAAATACCGGAGAGGGCGTGCGGATTTTGTATGATTATATGATTCTAATTCATTATCTTTCTCTCTCTCTCTCCCCCCCCCCTCTCTCTCTCTCTTCCCCCTCCCTCTCTCTCTCTCTCTCTCTCTCTCTCTCTCTCTCTCTCTCTCTCTCTGTCTCTCTCTCTCTCTCCACCCTCTCTCTTTCTCCCCCTCTCTCTCTCTCTCTCTCTCTTTCTCCCCCCCTCTCTCTCTTTCTCCCCCCTCTCTCTCTCTTTCTTCCCCTCTCTCTTTCTCTCCCCCCTCTCTCTCTTTCTCCCCCTCTCTCTTTCTCCCTCTCTCTCTCTTTCTCCCCCCCCTCTCTCTCTTTCTCCCCCTCTCTCTCTTTCTCCCCTCTCTCTCTTTCTCCCCCCCTCTCTCTCTTTCTCCCCCTCTCTCTCTTTCTCCCTCTCTCTCTCTTACTCCATCTCTCTCTGTTTCTCCCCCCCTCTCTCTCTCTCTCTCCCCCCCTCTCTCTCTCTCTCCCCCCTCTCTCTCTTTCTCTCCACCCCTCTCTCTCTTTCTCTCCCCCCTCTCTCTCTTTCTCTCCCCTCTCTCTCTTTCTCTCCCCCCCTCTCTCTCTTTCTCCCCCCCCCTCTCTCTCTCTCTCTCTCTCTCCCTCGATCTGTCTGTCTCTCTAATTCATTCTCATTCTAATTCTCTCTCCCTCTCTCTCTGTCTGTCTGTCTGTCTGTCTCCGCGCAAGCTGGTGTATACAAGAACATGAAAAATACAAACGGGTGTCTAATAATGTGATAATAATTGGTATATTATCCATCACCCAATGCTTATAACACACCTTTTCCGTGTGTTATGAATCATTAATTATCTCCTATCGCTGATGTACGAAACGGGAAGAGATCGATATGGAAAGAAGACGTATTTCGAAGAGGGGGAAATGGTCACAGTTATAGGTTATCTTAATTCCATCTCCTCTTCCTCCTCTTCTTTCTTTTCCTCTTTCCACTTTTCCGTACTCATCTTCCTCTACATTACTCTACTGCTATTCTTTCTCTTCCCCTTTTTCGTTCCTCATTTCCTCCTCTGCTTCCTTCTACTCTTCCTCCTCCACCCCCTCTTCCTCTTCCAATTCCTCCTCCTCCCCCTCCCCCTTCCCATCTTCCTCCCCCTCCCCATCCTCCTCCCCCTTTCCATCTTCCTCCACCTCCACCCTCCTCTTTCTTCCTTCTTCCCCCCCCCCTCTCGCCACCCCTCACCCCCACCCCGCCCTCATCTTCCGCCCCATCTCTCACTCCCTATCGCCCCGAACGCCATCGTAAACCCGCCAAAAATAAGGGACGTCCGGAGGCGGCGGCGACGACGAGGCAAAACGTATGCGGAATCAGTCTTCTTCGATTTTTTTCTTTTTTTTTGACACATCAAAGGGGGGAATTAGGGAGGAGGAGGAAGTAGGAGGGGATAGGGGGGGGGGTGAAAGAGAAAGAGGAAGAGGAGAAGGAGGAGGAGAAGAAGAAGAGGCAGCATCAACTCTAACCCGACCAGAATCAAAACAAATCATCGACGCATTTTTCCGTTCCACTTCGTCTTTTCCGTTCCCGTTCCACCGTTCCGCACCGTTCCCAAATATCCTTCCAAATACTCACGTATCCATTCTGCCCCCAAACCCCCTACCCCCCCCTTCCCGAACGTTCCTCCAAGGGAAAGGGCGCAGCGAGAGGGCGTCGCGAGAGGGCGGGCGAGTGAGAGGGCGAGAGGGCGGTTGGGGGAGGCGGGCGAGAGGGCAGTCGAGTGAAGTCGGAAGAGAGGTCAGGTGAGAGGGCAGTTGAGAGGGTTGGTGAGTAAGTGGGCAAAGAGGCAGGTGAGAGGGCGGTTTGAGAAGGCGGGCGAGAGAGGTGAGAGGGCGTGCGGGTGGGCGAGAGAGCGAGTTCGAGGGCAGACGAGAGGGCGTGCGAGCGGGCGGTTGAGACGGCAGAGAGTGGGCGAGCGAGGGAAAGCAAGATTCATTCCGAGCGGGCGGGCAAGCGCTGCCTCTTAATTACCGCCGTTTCGGAGGAAAACCAGGATGAATGAGGGGATGTTTGACCGAGGGAGGGAGGGAGGGAAGGAGGGAGGAAGGGAGGGAGGGAGGAGGCAAGGAGGAATGGAAGAGGCAAGGAGGAAGGAAGGGTGTGAGGAGAGAGAGAGGGAGGGAGAGAAAGGAAAAGGGAGGGCAGGGGAGGGAGGGGAGGGAGGGGAGGGGAGGGAGAGAGGGAAATAAGGAGAGGAGGAGAGGAGAGGAAGGGGGAAGGAGGAGGGAGGAGGAAAGAGAGAGAGAGAGAGAGAGAGAGAGAGAGAGAGAGAGAGAGAGAGAGAGAGAGAGAGAGAGAGAGAGATAGAGATAGAGATAGAGAGAGAGAGAGAGAGAGAGAGAGAGAGAGAGAGAGAGAGAGAGAGAGAGAGACAGAGACAGAGAGAGAAACAGATAGATAGACAGATAGAAAAACGAACTTTAAATGAAAAGCTATCTTTCTATCAGGCCTGCACTAAAACAGTCCCACATTTCATCCCACTTCACGAACCCCTTTGAACAAATGGAGGAAAGCCATAAAATCTAACAAGGTCAAATCAAAACACACCCATTCGAAACAATATACAAACACACACCATTAGATCACGCGCGCGCCCAAAGTGACTCTCATTAACATCAATCACAAAGATCACGGGAAAGAATCGCCGTTGACAAACAGCATCGTAAACCAAAATGAGAATTGAAAAGAGAGAGAGAGAGAGAGAGAGAGAGAGAGAAAACACCGAGTGCTTTATTTCCGACTCTGTTTACCGTTGCGTTATAACGAAGCACATCAAAGAGCCAAAAATGGGTTACCTTGTTGAGTGAGAAAAAGAGAGGAATGGTGATTAAGAGACGGAGGGTAGGGGATAAAGAGAGAAGGGGAAGAGGGAGGAGTAAGAGAAACAAGAGAGAAGATAGGAGAAGAGGGATAAGGAGGAGTAAGAAAGACAAGAGATAAGTTGGGAAAGAGAAGGAGTAAGAGAGACAGAAGAAAAAAGAGAAATAGAAAAAAGTGTGTGTGTGTGCGCGCGCGTGTGTGAATAATAACCATCACCACATCTTAAAAAAAAAAAAGATGTCGCTTTCTTAACAAGTCACACACACACACGCAATGTACACTTCCTCACGCACTTTTTTTTCTTTCCTTCCTCCCTTCCTTCCTTCTTCCAGCCATTCACGACATACGAGGCTAATATCTCACAGGCAATGGATGGGTTTCAACAGTTTACAAAAGCAACGACTGCAGCATCCGGTGCAATATAGCAAGGCAGTGGGGAGGGAGGGGCGGAGGTGGGGAGGGAGGGAGCGGAGGTGAGGAGGGAGGGGGCGGAGGTGGGGAGGGGGGAGGAGGTGGGAGGGAGGAGGGCCGGAGATGAGGAGGAAGAGGAGAGGAATGGAGAAAATGCGAGGAGAGGTAGATAGATAAGAGACTGATAGATGGAGATAGATAGAGCAAGGCAGTGGGGAGGGAGAGCGGGGCGGAGAGAGATGAGGAGAAAAAGGAGAGGAATGGAGAAAATGTGAGGAGAGGTAGATAGATAAGAGGCTGATAGATGGAGACAGATAGGCAGAATAACACAGTGGGGAGGGAAGGATGGGGATGGGGGAGGGAGGAGGAGCAGAAATGATGAGAAAGAGGAGAAAAATACATAATAGATAAGGAGAGATAGATAGATAACATACAGATAGATGGAGATAGATAGACAGAACAAAGCAATGAGGAGGGAGGGGCGGAGATGAGGAGAAAGAAGAAAAAGAGAATAAAAGCGACACATAAGAAGCCGACAAACAAACAGAAAGATCGATAAATAAGAAAAGATCGAGACCGACAGATCGAGATGAAGTGAGAAAGAGAACTAGAAGAGATGAAAAGCTGAAAAAATCGATTTAAAGAATGCATGCAACAAGCAGAAAGACAGGAGATAAATGACACACCGAAAGAGCGAACACGGGAGTAAATCAAGACAACACAGAGAAGAAAAGAAAAAAAGATAAAAAATATCGTTTCCACTCTTCTTCCCCCCTTTCTCCTCACACGTACGAGCCTGCGAGACGTACACGCATACGCACACGCACACGAATACGCTCCCGGTACACATTGCCCTGGCGGCGGACTGCAACAGGGCGAGGGAGAGAGAAACTCGATCCCCATCCAATTAGACGGAGAAAACAAACCGCCGTTCAAGAATTTACTTGTTTACGCAACTTACGCCGCTTCGCTACTCCCTACCCCCCCCCTTCCCCCCACCTGGCCCCCTCTCCCTCTTCTCTTGAACGTAACGACGTCCCTACAGTTGGTCGTACTTCATGGTGTACGATGATGAGGAGGATCATCCTTCTCCTCTCCCTTCTTTCTCTCCATCCACTTCCATTTACACCTCTGCCTCCATCTCCATCTCTACCTCCACCACCACCGCCTCCGCCTCCTCCTCCTTCGCTTTCTCCTCTCCTTACTTCCTCCTCCTCCTCCTTCTCTTCCTCCTTCTTCACCTCCACCTCCTCCTTTCCCCTTCCTCCCCCTCCTCCTCTCCCTCCCCCTTTCCTTCCCTTCACCGACCAGGCCCCGACTTTCTCGCGCACCTGTTTTCGGCGGCGGTTTCGAACGGGCGATCGGCGGCGGCGGCGGCGAGCGAGACCCCTCTACGCCTTCGGTCCGCCGCGCTCGTCAAAGTTGGTCTTCGGAACTTATTAAGAGCGCCAGACGTTGACAAATATTTGCAGGATGCTCCAGCGAGACCGGCGCACAAATATTTACCCCGAATGAAAGCGAACTGAGAGAAAGAGAAAGAGAGAGAGAGAGAAAGAGAATCGACTGCATTTTGCACCCGCCACTCACGGCCGGCCCTGTCTGCCAGGCGGCCACTCACTCCCGGGGTGATGAGGAGATTCGTAATCAAGTTAGACGCCGTCGAGGAGGTGAAGTGACGGCCGTGAGGAGCGGAGGAGGTGAGGTGAGTGGAGATATGAACAGGCGAGACAACGTAAGATGCTGAGATGAGATGAGAGGAGATATGAATTGGCGAGACGAGGAGGAGATGAGGTTAGAGGAGATATGAATTGGCGAGACAAGAAGAGATGAGGAGGAGATGAGGTTAGAGGAGATATGAATTGGCGAGACAAGAGATGAGGAGGAGATGAGGTTAGAGGAGATATGAATTGGCGAGACAAGAAGAGATGAGGAGGAGATGAGGTTAGAGGAGATATGAATTGGCGAGACAAGGCGAGATGAGGTGAGGGAGAAGAGATGAGTAGTTAAGATGGGAGAGAAGACATGAACAGGCGACACAAAGTGAGAAGACGAGAAAATGAGGTGAGAGAAGGTATGAGAAGGCAAGACGGAGTGAGGAGCGAGAGCAAGAGATGCCGAGGGGAGACGAAGGGAAAGGAAGGAGATGAGAGAAGGCATGAGGAACCGAAATGAAATGAGGAAAAATGAGGAGATGATATGGGAGAAGATATGAAGCGAGGTGTGGGAAGATAAGAAGCGACGACACATGCGAAATGTATGTAGATACCATGAGGTCCCAGGTGAAACTATAAGAAATGAGACAGGGAGATGAGTCTTGGCGAAGTAAGATGAAGTGAGATGAAGTGATACATGGATTCCGCCATAAAAAAAGAGACCGCTGAAGGGAATAAAGTATAACAGAGTGAAATCCAGTAGCATATGGCCCACTGTGGCACAATGTAAGAGCATGTGGACCGTGCGAATCACCTCACTCTCGAAGCCACTCTGTAAAAAATCGACAACTGCTGTTGCTTATCTCTGGGCCTCTCTGTCCGTCTGTCTCTCTTTCTCTTTTTTTTCTCTCTTTTTTAATCTTCTTCGTCCTAGTTCCTTCCCCCCCTCCCTTCACCTCGTCCCTCTTTTCCTTATTCGTCCTATTCTCCTCCTCGTCATCCCCATCTCTCCTTCCTTCTCCATTCTCCTCCATCTTTCACTACTTCGTCCTTCCCCTCCTCCTCCCCTTTTCTTCCTCCTTCGCTCTTCCCATCCTCCTCCTCCATATCTCTCCCTCTTTTTCCCTTCATCTCATCTCTCCCTTCTTCGCCCTTCCTCTCCTCCCCCTCCTTCGCTCTTTCCCTTCTCCTCCTCCCCATTTCTCCCTCCTCCTCCTCCTCCCCATCCCCCTCCTCCTTCGCCCTTTTCCCCCTTCTCCTCCTCCATCCCTCTCCCCCTCCTTCGCCCTTTCCCCTTCTCCTCCTCCCCCATCTCTCCCTCCTTTACCCTTTCCCTTCTCCTCCTCCCCATCTCTCCCTCCTTCACCCTTTCCCTTCTCCTCCTCCCCATCTCTCCCTCCTTCGCCCTCCCCTTCCCTCCCACCGTCATCCGTCACACCCCCTCCCCTTCCCTCCCCCCTTCTCCTCCGCATCGACGTCGCGCGAGCCCCGATCCGGCCAAGCCCTCGCGTCGCCCAGGCTCCCGGTCCGCTGTAATTGGCCATGGTAATCGTGGATCTTTGCATCGCGAGGCCATCAGTCAGTCGCAAGGTCGGTAATTGGGCGCTTTTAGCCTGCAATTAATACCTAATGGGGCCTCGTTTTCAAGTTATCGTGCGTTTGCTCGCGGCCATTTCTGTCCCCGGCGCTATCGTAAAAATGCAATTTTCGTCACATCAAAAGCCGCGGGTTGATGACAAACCTTTCATGACGTCACTGGGACTCGCGGCTCGCATTTTCACTCATTATACGGTTGGCTGTTATTAACCTACGATTTGTCATGGGGGGGGGTGGAGCCATGAGGCGGGCGGGAGAACACGTCTCGCGTGACGGCGGGCGTAACGAATCTTCGCTTATCGACGTCATTTTAGTCATTCTCTCTCTCTCTCTCTCTCTCTCTCTCTCTCTCTCTCTCTCTCTCTCTCTCTCTCTCTCTCTCTCTCTCTCTCTCTCTCTCTCTCTCTCTCTATCATTTCCAGTCTTTGCATTACATCATATTATTTTATGTATACATATTTTGGCTAACGTAAGATCCTCTCTATCTATCTGCCTATTTCTCTCCCCTTCCTTCCTTCCACCTCTCTCCTCTCCCTCTCCCCCTCTTCTCTCTCATTCCCTCCCTCTCCGCCCTCTTCTCTCTCTCTCTTTCCCTCTCTTTACCCCATCCCCCTTCTTCTTCACCCTCTCTTTTTTTCTCTCTCTCTTCCTTTATTCCATCCTCCTTCTCCCTCCCTCCCTCCCTCTCTTTCCTCATCCCCTCCCCCTTCCCCCTCCAACTCCCCCCCCCCTCCCTCCCCAAAGTACACCGCCCCCACGGACCCGAAAGAGGTAAATATTCGCCAGAAAACATCTCCCGCCGACGTCCCTGTCCCTTCCCTCACCCTCTCCGACGTCCCTGTCCCTTCCCTCACCCTCTCCGACGTCCCTGTCCCTTCCCTCACCCTCTCCGACGTCCCTCTGCCCGTGATTATTCCCGCCCACGGTCTCCCAGCGGGCGTCCGCAGATCACGCCCACGATGGAGGGGGGAGGGGAGGGGGGAGGGGGAGAGGATGGAAAGAGGGGGGGAGAAGGAGGAGAAGAAGGAGAAGAGGGAGGGTAGAGGAGGAGTAAGGAGGAAGGAGGAAGTAGTAGGAAAGAAGGAGGAAGAGGGAGTAGGAAATAGGGGAAGGAGGAGGAATGAGGAGGAAGAAGAGAGAAGGAAGAAGAAGAAGAAGAAGAAGAAGAAGAAGAAGAAGAAGAAGAAGAAGAAGAAGAAGAAGAAGAAGAAGAAGAAGAAGAAGAAGAAGAAGAAGAAGGAAGAAGAAGGAAGAAAAAAAAAGAAGAGGGGAGAAGAAAGAAGGAGGAGGAGGAGGATGACGAGGAGGAGGAGGAGGAGGAGGGAGGGAGGAGGAGGAGGAGGAGGAGAAGAAGAAAGAAGAGGAGAAGAAGAAAGAAGGAGGAGGAGGAGGGAGGGACTCTCATCGCCATCACCTCCCACGAGCGAGAGACGCGATGTGATTGGCCTCTGATTGAGGGAGGGTCGAGAGCCGGGTGGGTGGGCGTGGCTGCCCTATACATGAGTTTCGTTTTCTTTCTCTTTTCTCCTTTATTTTTCTGATTCCCTGTTTTTTTTATTCGTTTTCTTATTCTCATTTTCCTTCTTGTATATCTTATCGTAAGTCTTCCTTCTACAATTCGTTTTACCTTCGTCGTGTTTTCCTTTTTTCTTTCTTTCAAATCCTTGCCCTTTCTGTCTGTCTGTCTCAAGTTTAATCTTATGTTCTCGGTTTTTCCCACTCTCACTCTTACTCTTTCTCCCTTCTTCTCTCCTCCCTCCATCGCTCCCCAATCTCCCACGAAGGTAAATTTAACGATTTGTGTGTAATTGTAGTGATCGTGACTGAGAACGTTTGGCCGAGCTGTTGCCTTAGACGAGGGACGAAAAGGGAGTAGGGAGTAGGGGGGAGGAAAGGGTTATGAGGAAGGGAGGAAGGGAGGAGGGGAGGGAAGGAAGGAAGGTAGCGAGGGCGTGAGAAGGATGAATGGAGGGCGAGAGAGACGGAGGGAGGGAAGGAGAGAGGAAAGAAGGGAGGGAGAGAGGGAGAGAGAGAGAGAGAGAGAGAGAGAGAGAGAGAGAGAGAGAGAGAGAAGAGAGAGAGAGAGAGAGAGAGAGAGAGAGAGAGAGAGAGAGAGAGAGAGAGAGAGAGCAGAGAGAGAGAGAGAGGGAGAGGGAGAGAGAGAGAGAGAGAGAGAGAGAGAGAGAGAGAGAGAGAGAGAGAGAGAGAGAGAGAGAGAGAGAGAGATGGACAGAACGTGGAGTATCTACAATCAAAATCTATTTCTTTTGTCCCCTCCCCCCCCCAAAAAAAAAAAAAAAAAATCGGCGCGGCAACCAAACCAACACCAAATAATACTCAAGCCACTTCTCGCCTTCCCGCCAAGACTGCCAAGCCCTGGAGGAAGGCAACAGGCGGCGATAGTCCCAATACAGAGCTGACTGCCAGCCTCCCTTCGCGGGACACGGGGCACTGATGCCTACTGTGCGAGCGAAAGGAGAGGCATGAGGGGGAGAGGGAAGGAGGAAGGGAGAGAGGAGGTAAGGGACGAGGGGAAGGGAAAACAAGGAGGGGGGAGAGGAGGAGAGGGACGAGGGGGAAGGGAGAAACAAGGTAGGGATGAGGAGGAGAGAGGGGAAAGGAGGAGAGGGAGGAGAAAAGGAGGAGGTGCGGGGAGGGAGGGAGAGCAGGGAGGGAGGGAGAGGAGGAGGTGGAAAGGGAAAGGGGAGAGAATAGAAGAGGGGACAAGGGGGATGGAAAAATGAGGAGCGAAGAAGGAGGATGCGAGGGAGGTAAGGAGTACCGGAAGACAAGGAGAAGGGAGGGAGAAAAATGATGGGTAGTCCGAGAAGGGGAAGATGGAGATTCAGGAAGAGATTAGAAGGAAAAAAACGGGAAAGGAAAAGAGAAGGAAGCAGGAGTGGAGACCATGGAAGAGGGAGAAACTCGAACGAGGAAAGAGCAGGGAAGGAGGAGGGGAGGGAAGGGGCGAGCGCGACGGCCAACGACGAACGACCGTGCACTGACCGCCGGCGCGCCCGATCACAGCGCCGTGGAATCCCTCCCTCGCTCGGCAGAGACGTAAAGTGACCTGGAAAGCGGTAGGGGCAAAGGCCGTCGTTAAATCCGGGTTGTATCGTGGCTCGCAAACTGCTTAAACGCGGGTTGTGATAGCGGGCGTGCTGTGGTTACCGGCAGTGCTCGGTGGCTACGGCAGTGCCACAGGAGTTAGCGTGTCTGGCACTTGTTGACGCAATCGATGTACATTACGTCCAGGGGGGGGGGGGGCGGAGGGGAAGGGGTGGATGACGGGGATGAGGGGAAGAGGGGGAGGTGATAAGGGGATGAGGGGAAGAAGGGGGGACAGGATAAGAGGAAGAGGTTGAGGAGGGGAAGAGGAGAACGGACAGATAAGTCGTACTCCACCAAAACTAATCCCTCTCTTCTTTATCCCTCCCCCCTCACCCTCCTACTTAACCCCCCTCAACCCCTTCGTTCTCCATCGCCGTGAACAAAGACGCCGGCAATGCACATTAACCCCCACACACACCCTCTCCTCCCTCCCCCCCCCCTTTCCCCAAAGACCATAACTCCTCGGGCAAAAGAGCGACCGACGACTAAATTGGTGTTTAACGTCCCCGAACGACCCTGTGATCACAAAACCAACAAGTGCAACGAGAATACAAACACGCGAATATGCAAACACACAGACATACTGACACACAAACACGCATGCATACACACATGTACAAAAATACATACATACAAACACACGCGAATATGCAAACATACAGACATGCAGACACACAAACACACATGCATACATATATGTACAAAAATACATACATACAAACACACGCGAATATGCAAACACACAGACATACTACACACAAACACGCATGCATACACACATGTACAAAAATACATACATACAAACACACGCGAATATGCAAACATACAGACAAGCAGACAGACAAACACGCATGCATACATACATGTACAAAAATACATACATACAAACACACGCGAATATGCTAACACACAGACATACAGGCAGACATACACAAACATACATATATATACAAAAATACATACATATCCTTAAATACATACATACATACATACAAACAAATAAACACGCCTTCCACAAGCACACATGCAAAATACACGATAAAATACCTGAGTGGGATTAACAAATAAATAACGACCGGGTTTGGCTCATTTGCTCACGAATTCACGAGCTAAAAGGGAA
>NC_091572.1:20794601-20799601 GCF_042767895.1 Penaeus vannamei
TCCTCCTCCTCCCTTTCCCCCACCCCTGCACCCCTCTCGCCCTCACGCACCTTCCCCTCTCCTCCTCCTCCCCCTTCCCCCCACCCCTGCCCCTCTCCCGCGTGACCCCCCCCCCCTCTCCTCCCTCCTCCTCCTCCTCCTCCTCCTCCGCCTCCTTCAGAGACTCCTCCTCCTCCTCCTCCTCCTCTCCCCCTTCCCCCACCCCTGCCCCTCTCTCGCCTTGTGACCCCCGAAAGGCAGAACAAGGTGCAATTTCCAGTGGGACCAAATGCCCGCCAGGGTGAACGATACACGCATAAGCAGCCGCGGAGAACAATGGCGACGACCTGGGAGCTTATCCTCGCGCGCTCTCTTCGTCGGGGTCGTCTTGCCCTCCCCCCCCCCACCTCGGGACGCCCTCGTGTTTTCGTCTTTTTGCGCATCTCCTTTTTTATTGTGTTTTTTATGCTTTTTTTTTCTTTTTTTGCTAATCTTTTTTCTGTTTTTGTTTTTCTCATCTGCCCTTTTTCTTAATCTATTTTTTCATATCTTTTTGTATTCTTTATGTTTTTTCTAATCTATTTTTTGTTTTTGTTTTTTCTTATCTACTTTTTTGTTGCTTTTCTTTGAATCTATTTCATCATATCTACTTTTTTGTGTGTTTTTTTATATCTATTCTTTGTGATTATCTTTCTAATAAACTGTTTCGACTTATTATTTTTTTCTTAGTCCTCCTTTCTAGTTTTTTTTCTAATCTTTCCATTTCTTTATTTTATATTAATTTCTCCATATTCTAATAATTTTGTTCTTTTTAGTTTTTATCTATTCGTCTTTCTTGCTTTTTAATTACTGGTTTCCTTTTTTTCAATATCATTTTTTCTACTCTAGTTTTTTCCCATTCTATTTTTCTAATCCATTTTCCACTGTTCTCTAATCACGAATTTTCCTTTTTTTCTATCTTATCTTTTTATTCAGTATTTTTCTCTTTTCTTTCTTATTTACTTTTTCTTACTTTTCCTTTTTTCGAATTCAGTTTTTGTTTTTCTAAATACGTATTTCTTTTTCGAGTTTAGCATTTCTATAATATTTGTTTTCTAATTTACCTTTTCTGTTCTTTTCTATTCCTTTTTCTAATCCGTTTTTTTCGGTTTTTCAAATCACGTATTTCTCTTTTTTATCTTAATTCTTCTTTATCACTTTTTTTCTATTCGTCTATTTTTTCTAATCCATTTCCCATTCTTTTCTAATCCGACATTTCCCTTTTTCTATCTCATTTTTCTTCTATTTTTTCCCTTAGAGATTAATAGCGTGAGGTATTGATCTTACGTCAGCACGTCGGGGTTATTATCTTCTGCTTCTCCTTCTCCTTCTTCTTCTTGTATCTCCTTTTTTCATCACATAGACCTTCCTATCTCCACTTTCCTTCCACGTTCTCATCCTGAATCTTCTTATTTATTATTCATCTTTAATTCCGCAACTTCTCTCGCCCCCCCTCCCCCCACACCACCACCACCAAAAAAAAAAAAAAAAAAAAAAAAAAAAAAAAAAAAAAAAAAAATCTTTCGGAATTTCTTGGAACTACAAGCCTAGACTTATTTTTCTTTTTTTTCTTTCTTTCTTTTTTAGTCCATATCATGATTTTTCCTCTTAATTCGCTTCTTCTTTCTTTAATTCTTTTTTTTCGATTTCTTTTGTTTCGTATCCATTTCTTCTCTGTTTCTTCCCGTATTTCTCCGTGATTTCCGTATGTCTCAGAATCGGAAGAAGGGGAGACAGAGGAAGAGGAAAATGAAAAGGGGAGAAGGAAAGAAAAAAAAACTGGAAGGAGAGAAGATGATGGGAACGCCCAAAAATGAGACAAAAGAAAATGAAAGAGGAGAGATGAGGAGAGACTAACAAACGCAAGAAGAGAGAAAAAAAGGAAAGGGAAACTAAAGACGAAATAGTAAAAAAAAAAAAAAAAAGGATGAGGAAGGACAAAGCGACCAAAATCAAACAAGAATTAATAGCCAATTAAAAAATTTAAAAAGACAAAAATGATAAAATAATACCACGAATAAAACAAAAATTCTAGCAAGCGCGGTCTCCCTAACGATACCAATGTCAACACCCTCTTATTCGCGCTCGCTCGCTCGCTCGCTCTCTCTCTCTCTCTCTCTCTCTCTCTCTCTCTCTCTCTCTCTCTCTCTTCTCATTTTCTCTCTCTCTCTCTCTCTCTCTCTCTCTCTCTCTCTCTCTCTCTCTCTCTCTCTCTCTCTCTCTCTCTCTCTCTCTCTCTCTCTCTCTCTCCCTCTCTCTCTCTCCCTCTCTCTCTCCTTCTCTGCCATTGTCCTTTCCCTCTCACTCTCCCTCCCTCCCTCCCTCCCTCCCTCCCTCCCTCCCCTCTCTCTCTCTCTCTCTACCTCTCTCTCTCTCTACCTCTCTCTCTCTCTACCTCTCTCTCTCTCTCTCTCTCTCTCTCTCTCTCTCTCTCTCTCTCTCTCTCTCTCTTTCTCTCTCTCTGTCTGTCTGTCTGTCTGTCTGTCTGTCTGTCTGTCTCTGTCTGTCTGTCTGTCTGTCTGTCTGTCTGTCTGTCTACCTGTCTGTCTGTCTGTCTGTCTGCCTGCCTCTCTCGCTTTCACAGCTTCCTCACTAATTTTCCACACAATTTCTCATAGGAAAAACACCCTTTCTCTCCGTCTCTTATCTTGATCTTTCTGCTTTCTCTGGTTGCCTTTTATTTCCTCCATTCACTCTGTTACAAACGCTTTCTTTGTTATTGTTCCTGTTACACTCACTCACTCACTCACACTCTCCCTTGTTCTGTGTACGCGTGTACGTGTGTAGGTATCTGTGTGTGTGTGTGAGTGCGTGTAAGTGTTCCTGTGCGAGTGTTTGAGTGTGTTTATCCCTGCCTTTTCCTCTTTTCCCGACGTCTATTCTCACCACCGTGGGACACTTCCCCCCTCCCCCCCTCCCCCTCCCCCAGTACTTTCCCGTCTTGGCCAGATCCTAATTATCCTCGCCTACTTCCTCTCCTCCGTCTTTATCAAATCTAATTATCCCTTCCCTCTGCATGCGCCCCTTTTATCACCCGTTCCTCCTGGCGACTCTCGACGCACTCCTTTGAACGCATTCTGTTCCTAAAATTAATTAGTTTCCTGGGTACACGACGAAGAATTAGAACGCGCGCACATACATACGCATAAACGCTTGTTTACCCGCCCACACACAAAACGCAACACGCGCGCGCACACACACACACACACACACAAAATTTATACCCTCCGGCTTGCGGTCTCTGCCCAGATGTACTTCCGCTCCACCCCCACCCCCCACCTCCACCACCATTTCTCCTCCTCCTACTTTTGTCACACCTGCTTTACCTTTAATCTTGCCTTGTTTTTGTTGCTGTAATAATAATGAATACAATCATTATGATAATAATAATGATAATGAAATAATTATAATCATCATTATAATCATATTATAATGATGATAATTAAGATAAATTATAATTTTCATTTTTATCATTAGCATTATCATCACTCTTATGATCATTATCACTGTTCTCTTATTATTATAGCTATCATCACCCACAATCTCAACAATAACAAATACCTAAAGTAATAATAACAAAGGTATCCACAAAATACATGACAATAAATATAATGGAAAATAAAATGAACCAACCCAGATATTGCAAGCAGCCGAGGAGGCGCTGGTACTGCAACTATTGCAACACCCCCCCCTCCCTCCCTCCATTTAACCCCCTCCCCCCTATCTTCCTCCTCTCATTCTCTCTCTCCTCTCTTCATTTACTCCCCTTCCCCTCCATCCCTCTTCCTCCTTCTCTACCTTCTTCCTCATCTTAGCTTCCCCTCCTTCCATTTACTCCTCTTCCCCTTGTTCCTTCCTCCTCCCCTTCCTCTTACTTCCCACCTATCCACCTCCATCTTCCTCTTCATCTTTCGTTCCTCTAATATTCCTCCTCTTCCCTTCCCCCTTTCCGCCTCCTGCCTCCTCCGACATCCCTTTCCTTCTTTCCCACTCTTCCTCTTCTCTCGTCCCACCCTCCCTTCCACTTCTCCCTCCCCACCTACCTCCCTCCTTCCCCCTCCCGAATACCTGACTTCTGCCGTTCCCACTACTTACCTCTCTCCCCCATCCCCCTTCTCCCTCTCAAAACTACCCTTCCTCCCCCTCTCCCAACCACTTCCCCCTCTACTTACCATCCACACACCCCTCTCCCCCTTCCCTTCTCCCTCCCCAAAACCCCCCCTTCCTCCCCCTTCACCAACCACCACACCCACCATCCATAGACCCCCCTTCCCCCCCCAACATTACCAACTTCAGAACCCGCCCACCCCCTACCTCCCTCCCCCCTCCCGCATACCCGACTCCTGCCGTTCCCAGCAGCATAATGGCCGCCGCCCGCGAGCGCATGACAAAACATAACAACTCTTTACACAGGGTAAGCCCCCAGCAGTCGCCCGATCATGCAGCGTGGCTTCGGGATGCATGGCATTCCTGTGCATGATGTGCAGAGACGCCATGTACGTGCCCAAAGCGGCGAGTGATGGCATACACACACGAGATGCGTATGCTGGCGTTGGGTATACGGTATGCTCTCTCACACTTTATATGCCCAATTGTTTTTTTTTTTTCTTTCTTCCTTACCTTTATTTCTGATTTATGTATATAACACTTTCCCTGTATTCTATATATTTCTACAAATTACATATATATTTGCTTCTTCTTCTGCGTCTATTACATATCTTTCTACATTTTTTTTAACGCGATAAGTCTCATTGATTTTAGATTTTTGCTACTGTCTGTCTGTGCGTGCGTGCAGACGGACATACAGACAGACACACTTTCTCCCTTCCTCCCTTTATCCATCTCCTCTTGCCTCTCACTTCCCTCCCTCCCTCCCTCCCTCCCTCCCTCCCTCCCTCCCTCCCTCACTCACTCACTCACTCACTCACTCTCTCCCTTCCTCACTCGCTCACTCTCCCTTCCTCACTCACTCACTCACTCAC
>NC_091572.1:20807101-20814405 GCF_042767895.1 Penaeus vannamei
CTCACCCCCCCCCCCTCACCCCCAACCCCCTTTCCTTTAAGCGGGTTGCCGATTGCCGCATAATAAATACATCAACCACTGAAAAAAAGAGAAAGAAAGAGAGAAAAAAAAGTCACGTTTAAAATAAATCCTCATCTGACAAAAGGGTTATTTTCACCCGGCTCCCGTCCGTCAAGCTAAACCGTTCGGCGTGACGCGTTTAGTATCACTATTATTTCAGTACACGGCCAACTTCAATGGCTTAGGCCATAAGAGCCACGGGATTATCAGCAACAATAAACAGGGATCGTTATACGCGACTATGAAAAATTGTAGGTCACGTGACTCATGGAGTGGCTTCGGGTATCTGCCGCTTCTTCGGTTTGAATAATAATGATAATGATTACGATAATAATGATGATGAGGATGATGATAATGATGACTACGATAATAATGACGATGATGATGATAATAATGAGTATAATAATGACAATAGTGATAGTGAGAACAATATCAATACCAAAAACAACAACAGCAATAACATTAATACTGATAATGATAACAACAATAATAGTAATAAAGTTACGATAACAATGAAAAATAATGATTATATAAAAGAATAAAATCGACGACGTTAAGAATACCGACACCAACAATAACGATAAGAATAACAATCATAATCATGCCAATAACAATTCCAAAAGCTATATACAAGAAAGAATTAAACCAAGATAAAAAAAAACATGCCGGTCACGTGACCAATGAACCGAATCGCTTAGAACGGAAATGGTTGTAGGCCTATGACGTCCTTTCGTTTTTTATTTATTTCTTTAATTTACTTTTTTTTTTTTTTTTGAGGGGGTGTTGGTGGTAATATTAGAGAGAGAGAGAGGAGGAATGAGAGAGAGAGAGAGAGAGAGAGAGAGAGAAGAGAGAGAGGAGAGAGAGAGAAGAGATAGATAGATAGAGAGAGAGAGAGAAGAGATAGATAGATAGAGAGAGAGAGAGCAATACATCATATTCCCTTAACTACATCCTATTCTTAAAGGAAACAGATAAACGCTCACATTCCAAGAACTACAGAGGATAAGCCAGCACGGACAACAGCGTTAACCTTCCGCAACTAGACCGTACTTAAGACCAGTGATATCAATAAAAAACAATAATGGTGGTGGCGGTGTAATAGTAATAACAACAATGATACTTATAATTATAACATTGTCATTAATATTACTATTATTATCATCATTAATACTATTATTATCTTTATCATTAATAATATCATCTCTAATAACAATGATGATATCATTAACAATGATAATATTAATTATAGTATCAGCATCATCATAAACAATAATAATACATTATCATTAATAATATTATTAATATCATTATCAATAATGATAATATATTATCATTAATGATGATAATAATGATGATGATGATGACCATAGTAATAATAATAATAATAATAACAATAATAATAATAATAATAACAATAACAATAATAATAATAATAATAATAATAATAATAATAATAATAATAATAATAATAATAATAATAATAATAATAATAACAACAACAACAACAACAACAAAAACAACCGACTGCCGCCCGCCCCGGAGGCCGTGCACCGGAGCGCGGGCGGGCGGCCTCGGCGCCGCAACCCGAGATCGATGTCATTATCTCGTCAGCCGGAGGAAGTACATCATTAACCTGGCCGCGTCGGCTTATCTCCCTCGCCTCTCCTCGCGCCTCCTCACGCTCCCGCTTCACACCTTGCCTCCTTTTTCATCCTTCTTTGGTGGGTTTCTGAACGAGTTACTTCCTGTTTTTGGTATATGTGTATGTGTTATATATATAATTCTTTTCGTGTATTTTTTAATGTGTTAGGATTCTACTTTTTCATGTTTTTCTCAATTATATTTGTTTGCAGTCACTCTTTCTCTTCTCTCTCTGTCTCTGTCTGTCTGTCTCTCTCTCTCTCTCTCTCTCTCTCTCTCTCTCTCTCTCTCTCTCTCTCTCTCTCTCTCTCCCTCTCTCTGCTTTCCAACACTTGCTCCCTCCCCTTCCATTTCCTTCCCTTCTTCCCTCCTTCCATCTTTCCTTCTTCCTTCCCACCTGCTTCTCGACTCCTCTCTCTCACCTGTCCTCTCTCACCGCAACTGATTACCCTGCGGTTGCGGTATCCTTGCAAGACGTCGTGCAAGGCAGTGCAAGGACCCCCCCCCGCTCGCCCCCTTCCCCCTCCCCCTCCCCCCATCAACTACCTGCCTCCCCGACCCCTGAGTCTCTGTAGGTAGCAAAACAACACATGTGGTACAGAGTATGAGGTACAGACAGAATGCCAGGTCACTTTGAACCACATTGGTATCTTGACTAGGCAAAGAAAAAAAACGAATAACGGCGCTACGAACAAGAGGCATAGAGGTCATCATTCCTTTAAAACGAAGGCGTGGAGGCAACACAGTGGCTCGAGTCCGCGTGGCGTGGGACTCTGAGCTTTCCGTAGAGGGGCGATAGATGCCAGTGTCTGCCCCGTGTGCAACGTTCTTACACGATTCTACCGAGAAAAAATGCGTTGGGAAGAATCTGCAGGAGGAGGAGGGAGTGGGGGAGTAGGGAGGAATGGGAGAGAAAGAGGAGGAGAAACAGGAAGAAGACGATGAAGAGGAAGAAGAGAAAGAGGACGAGAGAGGGAAGGGAGAGAGAGAGAGAGAGAGAGAGAGAGAGAGAGAGAGAGAGAGAGAGAGAAAGAGAGAGAGAGAGAGAGTTAATCTCTTCATTTCTAATATTTTAGAATTATTAAATGGCTTCTACTATTACCCTACTAACCTAATAATCTCACTCCTTAACAACCTCAACAGCGATAATAATCATGATAATAATATAAAAATGCTGCAACTGCCAAAGCCATTTCTTCTGTTGTTACTACTAATACTATTACTACTAGTAATAATAACAGTGATACCGACAACACCAATAATAATAATAATAATAATAATAATAATGATAATGATAATAATAATAATTATAATAATAATAATAATAATAATAATAATGATAAACAACAATTATATCAACAATAATAACAACAAACTTGCAACATATAAAAAAAATCATAATAATGACCGTTACCAATTACCTTAATGATAACAATAACTGCGATAACGATAAATTCAACACAAGCAAACTAATACCAAACGTGTTATCAAGAGTAGTAACTCTAATCGATGAAATAGAAAGGATAATAATTAATATTCCAATCTCAAGGAAAAAATAGAAACGAAAAGAAAAATAAAGAAAAAAGACAATAAACAAGGTATACAAAAAAAAAAAAAAACGTATTCGATGATTAATTAGGTTTCTAATCATTTTCAAACATTTCGATTCGCAATTCCGTCAAACCGGAATCAGTGTGGGAAGTGACTCTCGCTCTGAAAGCGGTGTCATTCTCGCGTCATCTTGCAAATTTCATGTCATTTTACCTCCCCGCAAATCAATAGAGAAAGAGTGAAGACGGCAAACGATCATTTAGAAACGTGGCGACGGAGGTTCGGGAAAACTTAAACGGTCAAGACACACTTTTTTAAAAATTAAAGTGAGTTCCTTGTTACCTACGCAGAGGAGAAAATAGAGAACGCGAAGAAGTAAGGGGAAGCAGAGAGAGAGAGAGAGAGAGAGAGAGAGAGAGAGAGAGAGAGAGAGAGAGAGAGAGAGAGCGAACCAACTCTCCTGAACGCACCAAAGATCAGACAACCTCAAACACAGCAAAAATACCTTCCTTTTCAACGCCCAAAAGCAACAGAAAACGGGATCCAAAAGCAACAGAAAACAGGATCCAAAAGCAACAGAAAACGGGATCCAAAAGCAACAGAAAACAGGATCCAAAAGCAACAGAAAACGGGATCAACCACATCAGCAGCAGATGAGCGGAAAAAAAACACATCACTGCTTTTTAAATATTTTTCTTTCTTTTTTTATACGAGAGATAAATTTCGTGGATGCATAGATCGCCAAAAAAAATCGAGTATGACGAAGTTTATGGAGTAAGACGAAGACGTCACGCAAAAAATCTTTGAACCGTTCAACCAATCGATCAAGAAAAAAATCATTGCAACCAGAGAACATAAAGATAAAATAAGAGAAAAAAGAATGGACCATATAACAGCGAACAAAATTAAACAACACAAAAATGCAGTAAATAAAATAAAATTTAAAGCAACGTGAAAAAAACGCCAGGCAGGAAAAAATATGATAAAGCATAAAAAAACAAATATATATATAATAATAATAATAAAATAAAATATATAAACAAATAAATAAATAAATAAATAAAATACTGGCTCAACGCCTGTGGAGCGAAAAAATATATAATAATAATAATAATAATAATAATAATAATAATAATAATAATAATAATAATAATAATAAATAACAATAAAAATAAAAACAATAAAAACTAATGAAAAATAAGAAAGGAAGAAAAGAAAAGAAGAAAAGAAAGAAAACGAATAAAACCCCAGCCCGCCGCCTCCGGAACAAGAAACCCAAAACAAAAGAAAGTATCAAAGCAAATAAAAAAAAAGAAAAAGGAAAAAAGGAAGAAAAAACAAGTAAAGAAAACAAAACATAAACAAGAAAGGAAAATAATAAAAAAAAAGAAAAAAGAAAACAAAGCATAAGAAAAAAGGAAAATAAACGAAAAATATCCCAGCCTCCCTCTCTCCCTCCCTCTCTCTCTCTCTCTCTCTCTCTGTCTCTCTCTCTCTCTCTCTCTCTCTCTCTCTCTCTCTCTCTCTCTCTCTCTCTCTCTCTCTCTCTCTCTCTCTCCTTCCCCCTTTCCCTTCTTCTATTCCTTCTTTCTGCTCCCGTCCTCCTCTTTCCCTCGCTTTCCCCTTTTCCTCTCCATTCCTATCACCTTTCTTTTCCAGAGATCCTATTTCCCTCTCTACCTCCCCCTTTCCTATCCCAGATATAGATATATAGACAGATAGAGAAGGAGAGAGGGAGAAAGGGAGAGAGGAAGAGAGGGAGGGCGAAGGAGAGGAGAGGAGAGAGGAGAGAGAGAGAGAGAGAGAGAAGGAGAGAGAGAGGAAGAGATAGAGAGAGAGTGAGAGAAAGAGAAAGAGAGAGAGGAAGGAGGAGAGGGAGAGTTAGAGAGAGAGAGAGAGAGAGAGAGAGAGAGAGAGAGAGAGAGAGAGAGAGAGAGAGAGAGAGAGAGAGAGAGAGAGAGAGAGAGAGAGAGAGAGAGAGAGAGAGAGAGAGAGAGAAGGAGAGAGAAGGAGAGGGGAGAGAGAAAGAAAGAGAGAGAGGAGAGATAAAGAGAGAGAGAGACAGAGAGAGAGGAGAGAGAAAGAAAGAGAGAGAGAGAGAGAGAGAGAGAGAGAGAGAGAGAGAGAGAGACAGAGAGAGAGAGAGAAAGAGAGACCAAGAACGAGCGCGTGCGTGAGTGTTTCACGATAAAAATCAAATAAACCTTTTCTTCCACAGACCCATTTTAGAAAAAAGTTCTGGTTTTCTCGAAGAGTGACACCAAAGCCTGAGAGAGGGGGGGAGGAAGGGGAGTCTCGTGGCTCTAAGTGCCATTTGCCGTAAAGGTACCCTTAAAACCGACACTTAACGGCCGCGCGTCACTCAAAATTACGACATTCGATTGCCCTAACTTCACCCTAAGTTCGCTCCGACTTTTTATCGAACGCAGAACCCCCCCCCTTCCCCCCCAGAGCGAGATTACCTGCCGGCTTTGCAACCTACATCATGTGCAAATGACTCCCTGTGCAAGAGCCAGTGATAACGCCCCACTTCATTCGATCATCGAATCGGGCATCGGAGCCGGAAGGAGAAGTGGCGCTCTGCTCTATAATGTGGCGCTATATATGGGTTAATAACAATATGTATATATATATATATATATATATATATATATATATATATATATATACTCTCTCAGTATATTTTATATATATATATATCTTTCTCTCTCTCTCTCTCTCTTTCCTTCCTTCCCTCCCTCCCTCCTTGCCTCTCTCTCTCTCTCTCTCACTCTCTCTCTCTCTCTCTCTCTCTCTCTCTCTCTCCACTGATGGAAAGCTGCTGATTCCTGCACCAAAGGCCAAGCAAGCAGGCGCATAAATCCACACACGCACGCAAACGCACAAGCGGACACAGACAAAAAACAAAGAAAGAAAAAAATAACGTACATATTCATCCCTCCAATCACATAAAAATGCAGGACGGTCTCACTGCAACAGGAATTCGTCATTACGTCAATGGCTGTTCACGCGAGCCTCAACTTCATTAAATATTTACAAAAGAAAAAATACGTCTAATCAAGTAAATTGACCTTGTGTCTTGTGTCAGATACACAAATCTTACTTTGCAGATGGAAATTTTGGTTATTTGTATATCTTTATTTGTCGCTCATCTTATTTCACACATTTCTCTTTCTCTCTCTGTCTCTGTCTCTGTCTCTGTCTCTGTCTCTGTCTCTGTCTCTGTCTCTGTCTCTCTCTCTATATCTATCTATCTCTCTCTCTCTCTCTCTCTCTCTCTCTCTCCCCCATAAATATGTGTGTGTGTGTGTGTGTGTGTGTGTGTGTGTGTGTGTGTGTGTGTGTGTGTGTGTGTGTGTGTGTGTGTGTGTGTGTGTGTGTGTGTATAGACATATACATATACATATGTATACATATATATAAATATACAAATATAAATATACATATATTCATATATATACAGAGACGCACAAATACATATACACATGCATATATAGTCTTACCATGCCGCCCCACCTGTCTTTTCTCCGTTCCTTCGCCGCACACCCTTCCCGTCACTCCCTCGCCGGTCCTTTGTCTCTCCTCCACTCATCGCCGCCCGGCCACCGTCCTTCGAGTACCGAATCGTTCACTCCCCAGGTGGAAATACGAATACCGATAATACCGCAAATACCACGCTTGGCAACCGTCAATGTACCGAGCTTCCTGCCGCGGAACTGTCCAGATACATTACAGTGTTGAGTTCCTCTAAACGATTTAAAACACGCACTCAACATGGGAGGCACCCGCACAACTTGGTCTTGTAACGAATATTGATACAAGAAACACCAATGGCTAAGGCAAGAACAATGTCCAAAAATGACCAATATCCAAAAATAACGAGCATGTTCCTGAAGGAACTGTATTTCAGTTACAATAAAACATTAATACTGCCATGAATACATCTTAGCTATCATCATTTATCTGCACTACCATCATCACTACCTTGCTCTATCCTCAATAAGAACACATAAATACATACACAGACATATAGGTAAACATTTATGTAT
>NC_091572.1:20814905-20827405 GCF_042767895.1 Penaeus vannamei
GGGAGAGAGGAAGGGAGAGAGGGAGAGGGAGGAAGTGAGGGGAGAGGGAGGAAGAAAGAGGAAGTGAGGAGAGACTGAGGAGGAGGAGAAAGGGAGGGAGAGAGGGAGAGGGAGGGAGGGAGGGGGAGAGAGAGGAGAAGGAAGGCAGGCAGAGAGGGAGAGGGAGGAAGGGAGGGAGAGAGATTGAGGGGGATAGGGAGAAGGAGGAAGGAGGGAGAGAGAAAGAGGGAGGAAAGAAGAGAGGAAGAGGAAGGAAGGGAGATAAGGAGAAGGAAGGAGGAAGAGAATGGAAGGGAGGGAGGGAGGGCGAGAAAGACAGATGAGAGATGTATACACTTTTCCCATGGTTTGCACCCGCCAGTTCCCAACCTTAGCACCGGTCAGGAGGAGGAGAAAGGTCAGCATACGGAAAACGCAGCGAAATAGAAAGTCATGGATTCAAAATGGAAAGTGAGACGCTGCCCACCCACCCAAACACCCCACCCACCTACCCACACCCACCTGCCACTCCCACCTACCCACCCCCACCTAACCCCCATATCCCCCATCCACCCCACCCACCCCCGCCCCCTCGGACGCCTAGCCCCACCCCTCCCTTGACCTTCCGATTCAAGGCCGAGTCAGAACCGTTATTAAACCTAAGGAAACGAATTACCCTCCCCCACCCTCCCTCCCTCCACCCCCTCCTCTGAAGTCAGGTAATCAGTCAGGTAATCGTGTTGGGATTAATTGAAATTGGGTAATCCAATACACATACCTTGGGGGGGGGGGGGTACGGGAGGATTTCTTGTGGGTTCCTTGGTTATTTTTAATGTGGATATGTGTGGATATCTGTTAATGAGTATTATTATTTTTGTTATTATTGACCTTTATTGGGCGGGGTTATTTCTCTATTTGTATCTTTCTCTTTTTCTTTCTCTCTTTCTCTCTCTCTCTCTCTCTCTCTCTCTCTCTCTCTCTCTCTCTCTCTCTCTCTCTCTCTCTCTCTCTCTCTCTCTCTCTCTCTCTCTCTCTCTTTCTCTCTCTCTCTCTCATTCTCTCTCTCTTTCCCTTTCTTTTTCTTTCTCTCTCTCTCTCTTTCTCTTTCTCTTTCTCTTTCTCCTTCTCTTTCTCTCTCTCTCTCTCTCTCTCTCTCTCTCTCTCTCTCTCTCTCTCTCTCTCTCTCTCTCTCTCTCTCTCTCTCTCTATCTATCTATCTATCCTCTCTCTCTCTTCCTCCCTCTCTCCCTTCCTCCCTCTCTCCCTTCCTCCCTCTCTCCCTTCCTCCCTCTCTCCCTTCCTCCCTCTCTCCCTTCCTCCCTCCCTCCCACTTAGTCTTCGAAATCTCAGTGATCCATGTCAGTCCAGTTAGTTTTCTTCCAGAATTTAGAAATTGGTAAAATTATTTACGGAGAGGTGCGCGTTATGCCCATGTCCCGAGTTCTGGGAAAGAAGTATTTTACGCGAGTCTTAGCATATCGAAATTTATGCACCATAGTTTATTACACGCGTAGACAGACAGGGAGACGGATACCGAAGGGAGTGTGTGTACCCGTGTGTTCATTTGGGTAGCTGTGTTGTGTGTGTTTATGCTTTCATTTTCTTGTGCGCGTGTATTTGTTTACATTTGCATGCGTTAGTACCTGGCCGCTTGTGAGTGTTTGCTCTTCTGTTTGAACGGGCTTGTGCGCGCGTGTGTATGTTTGTGTTCCTGTGTGTATGTGTGTAATTGTGTGTGTGTGTGTGTGTGTGTGTGTGTGTGTGTGTGTGTGTGTTTCCTATGCGTGTGTGTGTTTCCTATGCGTGTGTGAGTGTTTCCTATGTGTGTGTGTGTGTGTTTGTCTTCTTATATGTGTGTGTGTGTACGCGCGCGCGTATGCCTGCCTGCGTGTGTGCGTGACTGTACAAGCGACTCAAAACTTTTAAAAAATGACGGCATATTTGAACACGTACGGTATTAACAAACTATTGACTTAAGCTTTTTCTCGGAGTGGTATGTAAATCATGCCTAATTAAGGAAGGGACGAGCGGGGAGAGGCCTAGAGGGATCGAGGGGCGGAGCGTATAGAGCCCCTGCTCTTATCCTCCTTATCATTCGAAGTAGGCGACGAGGAGGCGGGGAGGGAGCGGGAGATTGGAAGAGAGGAAAGGGGGAGGGGGAGGAGACACGTTGGAAGGGAGGGGAGGGGAAGAGGTAGGAGTGGAGGGAAAAGTTGGAAAGAGGTAGGAGAGGGGAAGGGAAGAGGTAGGAGAGGAGGGAAAGGGTGGGAAGAGGTAGAAGGAGAGGGGAAGGGAGAGGGAAGAGGTAGGAGAGGAGGGAAAGGGTGGGAAGAGGTAGAAGGAGAGGAGTAGTAGGAGGGGAAGGGAAGATAGGGGATAAGGGGAAAGGGGGAGGAGGGAGGAGGCGGGAAGGGGAAGGGGAGAGCAGAGGAGGGGTAAGGATGAGATAACTCGGCACGCGAGAAGGGGAAAAGGGAGGAGGAAGGGGCTAGGGATGCGCTTTCCCATTTCCCCTTTCCATCGTTTTCCCGTTTTGTCTCCCATCTATTCATCCATCTTACCTCTCCCTCTCCCTCCTCCTCTCTCCTTTTATCCTCTTCTCCCTCTCTCTCCTATACCCCTCTCCCTCTTCGCCTCCCTGCCTCCCCTCTCTCCCTCTCCCTGCCAACGCCACCCCATTCCATATCTATCGGACAAAAAGGGCGTCATGGTGCGATGTCCATGAGAATCATAAGTTGATTAGCTTTTGAATTTACGAGTTCGCATGACGGGGACCTCGGGCACGCGTGGGTGAGTGGGAGAGGGGGTGGGGGAGGGGGGAGGGGTGAACTGGCGCACTCATGGCTGGGTTTTAAGGGAGGGAGGTGGAGAGGGCCTTGTTTTTGGTGTGTCTGTTTTGGGGATGCGTGACTGTTTGTGTGTTTGTTTGTTCGGATGTCTGTTTATTCTGCCTATCTGGCTGTTAATTCATTCATCTGTCTGTCCATTGATCCATCCTTCCTTCCTTCCTTCCATCCATCCATCCTTCCATTCGTCCACCCACCCATCTGTCCATCTCTCCCTTTTTCCCTCCCACCCCAGTTCCCCTCCTAGCCTCACCCACCAACCCTCCCTCTCTCCCTCCATCCCTCCCCTTCGACACCCTCCCTCCTCTCTTTCCTCCCTCTATCCTGTCCCCTCTCCTTCTCCTCTCCTTCCTCTCCCTTCCTCTCTCCTCCCTCCCTTCCCTTTTTCCCTCCACTCCCTTTCCCTTCCCTTTCTCCCTTCCCCCTCCCTCCCATCTTCCCTTCCCTTTCTCCCTCCCCCTCCCTCCAGTCCCCTCCCTTTTTCCCTCCCTTCCTCCATCCCTTCCCTTCCTCTTTCTCCCTCCCCTCCCATTTTCCCTTCCCTTCCCTTTCTCCCTTCCCTCCCTCCCCTTCCCTTTCTCCCTCCCCCCTCCCTTCCCTCCCTCCCTCCCTCCCTCCCTCCCTCCTCCCTCCCTCCCTCCCTCCCCCTCCCTCCCTCCCTCCCTCCCTTCCCCCCTCCCTCCCTTCCCCCCTTCCCCCCTTCGTCACCCTAATGTTTATGTATCATGGCCAATAACAAGCATTGATTTCGCGAGTTTGCTTCGGCGGGAGTCACAGCAGGTATTAAACCCACGCCCGTCCCTTTGTGATGCAGCGCCCGAGTCATGGGCGTGCGTGCTTGTGTGTGTGCGTGTGTGTGTGTGTGCGTGTGTGTGTGCGTGTCTGTGTGTGTGTGTGTGTGTGTCTGTCTGTCTGATTTTCGGTCTCTCGCTGAGTGGACTTTGAGTTTGCAGAGCTGGTGGCTGTCGGAAATAATGTCGTTGTCCTTTCCTTTTTATTTTTCTCTTTCTTTGGTTTTCTATCATCTGTTTTGTTCTTTGTTTTTTTGTCTTCTTTTTTCTTCTTTCTTTTTCTTTTTTTTCTATCTAGAAATGCTACTTCTACCTCCCATTCTACTTTGTCTTCTCCTTTCCCTACTCCTACTCTTCCTCCTCCTCCCTCCTTTTTTCCTTCCTCCTCCTCCTCTTTGTAATATTTATTTTGTTTAGTAGTATTTATTTCGTGACCACCCCTTCCCCTTCTCCTCCTCCTCCTCCTCCTCCTCCTCCTCCTCCTCCTCCTCCTCCTCCTCCTCCTCCTCCTCCTCCTCCCCACCCCACTCCTCCTCCTCCTCCTCCTCCTCCTCCTCCTCCATTTGTCATTTATTTTGTTCTTTTATTTATATCGTGGCCATCATCTTATTTTACGCGCGGTTGAAATAGCTCTTTAATCCCTAGAAATGTTTCCGTCAGAAGCTCGGCTGTGAGGATAATCACGTAAAATTGCTTTTTGTCTGTCTGTCTGTCGGAGCGATGCCACGTATATAGGTGCGTGGCCGCGAGAGCTAATCCCGATACAGATGTGAAAAAGTGCGTTATTGTTGCTATTGCTGTTGTTGTTGTTGTTGTTGACGTTGTTGCTATTGTTGTTGACGTTGCTGCTATTGTTGTTGTTGTTGTTGACGTTGCTATTGGTGTTGTTGACGTTGTTGCTATTGTTGTTGTTGTTGTTGTTGACGTTGTTATTGGTGTTGTTGACGTTGTTGTTATTGTTGTTGTTGTTGTTGATGGTTTTGTTGTTGACGTTGATGCTGTTGTAGATTTTGTTGCTATTGTTGTTAATTGCGAGACGTAATCGAGAGGGAGAGGGAAGGGAAAGACAAGAAGGGAAAAAAGGAGAGGGGGGAAGGGAAGGGAAACGCAGAGAATGAGGAGGAAGAGGAGAGGGGGGAAGAAAAAGAGTAGCAAGAGGAGAGGGAGGAAGAAGAGTAGGAGGATGGTTGTAAGCAGCTTACGGTGTATTATGCGTTGAAAAAAGTGATAAACGTGGAAACGGAGATTGAGCGAAAAGGGGAGGTGCTGAGAGGAGACAAGAGGAGGAATGCGGCAAAGGAGGGAAAAGATAGGAAAGGAAATGAAGAGGAAGTAATTTTTTTTCTCTCTCTGTTTATTTATTTATCTATCAGTCTCTCTATCTCTCTCTCTCTCTCTCTCTCTCTCTCTCTCTCTCTCTCTCTCTCTCTCTCTCTCTCTCTCTCTCTCTCTCTCTCGTCTCTCTCTGTCTCTCTCTGTCTCTCTCTCTCTCTCTCTCTCTCTCTCTCTCTCTCTCTCTCTCTCTCTCTCTCTTCTCTCTCTCTCTCTCTCTCTCTCTCTCTCTCTCTCTTTCTCTCTCTATCTCTTTCTCTCTCTCTCTCTCCCTATCTCTATCTCTCTCTCTTTCTTTCTCTCTTCTCTCTCTCTCTCTCTCTCTCTCTCTCTCTCTGTCTCTCTCTCTCTCTCTCTCTCTCTCTCTCTATCTCTCTCTCTCTCTCTCTCTCTCTTTCTTTCTCTTTCTCTCTCTCTCTCTCTCTCTCTCTCTCTCTCTCTCTCTCTCTCTCTCTCTCTCTCTCTCTCTCTCTCTCTCTCTCTCTCTCTCTCTTTCATCTATCTATCTATCTTTACATATATATATATATATATATATATATATATATATATATGTATCTTTCTTTCTCTCTCTTTTCTCTCTCACTCTCTTTTTCTCGCTCTCATTTTTCACTCTCTCTCTCTTTTCTCTTTTTTCTTCTCTCTCTGTCTCTCTGTGTATCCGTCTGTTTCCCTCCATCCCTTCCTCTTTCCTTCTCTTCCACCCTCTCTGTCCCATTCCCCTCTGTCTGCCTCTCTTCCTTCTCTCTATCTCTATGCCATGATAGGTTATTCATACATAATTAGAAAAGAAATGCCTGACCACGGTAGTACCAGAATAGTAAATTATTCATATATAATTAGAAAAGAAATATCTGACAACGTTAGTATCATGTACACATCCCGCGTTTGGAATTCAACCGATAAAAAATAATCGAATACTTATGAAAGCTAAAAAAAAGAGAGAATTCTGATTAAGCTCGACCTTTTTTCGGACCAAAGAGCTAATGGCATGGCTGCTTTTTTGTAGCTTGTGATGAGGGATTGGTGCATATTTTATTTTATTCTTTTTGACTTTCTAACCAAAGCTAGATTTTTTATGTGCGAAGGTATTCTTAGAGAGAAAAACGGGCCCGGGTGATTATAAATAATTTGGTCCCTAGCGTTGATGATTAATTACCAGCAACCGGAATAAAAAGAGAAAAAAAAACGCAAAGAAAAAAAAAGATAGGAAAGCAAATTCCGGATTGAGTTGATGTATCGTATCGCATCCAGAAAGAAAGAAAGACAGAAAAGAGATTCCATTTTTTTCTTAAGTCTGTGAAAGGTTTTTGGCATTTTTCAGAATCGTGACGTCAGGCGGGCTGATCTCCATCGCAATACTTCACATAGGTGTTTGCATAACGAAAATGAAAAAGGAAGGGGGGAAAGGGGAGGATAAAAAAAGGCGGAGAATGGGGGAGGGTGATGGTGGCGAAAGGAGAGGGAGAGAGAAGGGGAGAGGGAGAGAGAAGGGGAGAGGGAGAGGGAGAGAGAGAAGAGGAGAGGGAGAGAGAAGGAGAGACAGAGAAAGAGAGAGAGAAGGAGAGAGACGGACGAACAGACAGACACAGTCAGACAGTCCGACAGACGGGCAGAGCAACGGCAGAAATCCGTGGCATTCGCAAACGCTTTCTTTTCTCACTCCGTCTGCAAAGCTTCATTTCACATCCATCGATTGTCCATCAAATACCTTTTTCCTGTCCGTCAGTCGCTGTCAGATATGTCCGGTGCAGGTGTGGAAAACTGCTGACAGAGGAGGGAAACGTAGGGGAGGGGCAAGGAGGGAGGGAGGGAGGGAAGGAGGGAAAGAAAGAGGGGATTACGGTCTTTCTTTTTTCTTGTTCTTGTTCTCTTTCTCTCTCTCCCTCTCCCTCTCCCTCTCCCTCTCCCTCTCCCTCTCCCTCTCCCTCTCCCACCTCCCTCTCCCTCTCCCTCTCCCTCCCCCTCCCCCTCCCTTCTTTCCCTACTCTCCGCCTCCTCTCCTTCTCCCTCTCCTCCCCATCTTCCCTCTCCCTACCTCCTCTGTCCCCTCCCTTCCCCTAGCCTTACCTCTCCCTACCTCCATTGCCCCCTCCCTCCCACCACCTTCCCTGCTTGTCTCTGCATGTCTCTCCCCTATCTCCCTCCTCTCCCCCACCTTCCCTCCGCCTATCTCTCCCTGTCTCCCTCCCTCCCCCTACCTTCCCTCTGCCTGTTTCTCCCTGTCTCTCCCTCTTCTCCCTCTCCCTCCCCCACCTGTCCTCTGCCCCTCCCTCTCCCTACCTTCCCTCTGCCTGTCTCTCCCTCTCTCTCTCGCTCCCCCACCTTCCCTCTTCTACTCTGTTTCTCTCCCTGTCTCTCCCTGTCTCCCTCCCCCGTCCCCGCCCTGCCTTCCCCCGCCCTTGCTAATGGACGCGCCAAGAAACGCATTATGAAGGCGCCTCGTCCCGCCCACCCGATTCTTAAATGGCGCTGCAAAGAAGCCCCCTCTTGTGGCTTCAGTCTCCCTGGCTTTCTTATTATTCTCGCGAATCCTCTTTCTCTCGCCCCTTCCTTTCTTTTGTGTATTTGGGGATTTTTATATATATTGTTTTGCTTCCTATGATTTTTTCTCTCTCTCTTTCTTTTCTCGCGTGTGCCTTCTTCCCTGTCTTCCGATTTTATCATTCTCCTCCTTTCCCTCTTCTATCTGTCATTGTTTTTCTCCTACTGTTCTCTTTTCTTCCTTATGTTTCACTTTCCCCTCTCCCCTCTCCCTTTCTCCGTCTCTCTCCCCGTCATCCTTCTCTCTCCCTGTCATCCCTCTCTCTCCCTTCTCCCTTCCCCTCCTTTTCCCCCTCTCCTTCCCTCCTCCCCTCCCCTCTCTCCCTCCCCCTCCCCTCCCTCTCCCTCCCTCCCCCTCCTTCCCTACCTCCCATCTACACACCCTCATTCCTTTTTCCATTTCCCTTCCCTCCCTCCCTTTCTCCCTCACTCCCCTCCCCTCTTCTCCCCTCTCTTCTCTTCTCAACCCTTCCCCTCTCTTTTTTTCTCATCCTTTCCCTTCCCCTCCCACTTCTTCCCCCTCCCTCTCCCCTCCCGCTTCTTCCCATATCCTCATCATTTTTTTTTCTCTCTCTCTCTTTCCCTCTCAACCAGACGCACTGTCAATTTCTACCGTGCTTTCCCGGCGCCGTTTAATCCAGCGTGTGCTAATGAGTCGCCCGATTTTGTGCCGAGTTTTCGCTCCGACGCTAATGACGCGATGCAGGTTGTCATGCCATTAACGTGATATCCCGGCCCGTTGCGTTGGCACTAATGGCATTGTCATGGATGTTGTCATGGCTTTTGATTCTTTTTTGGGGGGCGAGGAGGAGGGAGGGAGGCAGGAGGTAGGGGGGTGTATTTGTGTTTTTTTTTGGAAATGGGATATTTTTTTTTATGAATGTGATTGGTTGATTGGGTTTTTGATTGGGAGGATGTCGGTGGAAATGGATGTGCTTGTGATTGCATTAGCTTTTTATTTTATTTATTTATTTATTTTTTATGTTTCTCCCCTCTGTTCATGCTCTTATCCAAGGGTACTGAAGAGCGTGTAAATAAAGATGATTAAAAGAGCATTGAGGATTTACCGAAAGGCCTGACAGTGAAAAGTATGAGTATTTGATTAAGTGGCATCAGTGAATACGCACGTGCGTATGAAACCGCGCGTACGTACACGCGTACGCACGCGCCCACACACATACTCACACACACACACACACTAACACACACACACACAAACACACACACACACACACTAACACACACACACACTAACACACACACACACACACACACACACACACACACACACACACACACACACACACACACACACACACACACACACACACACACACACACACACACATACACACATGCACACACACACACACACACAAACGCAACCCCCCCCCCCACACACACACACCCACACGCTCACCCACCCCACACCCACCCACACGCACACATACACACATCCCTCCCCCCCACACACACATACCCATTACCCGTACACAGACACCTACATGCCTCTATCGAATTCAACAAAATCTGTCCATCGGTGTGATTGGTTCCCAGTGATTGACCTGTGACAATCATCCGCTTAATTAGACGGGATTGACGGACTCCCGACGGCCCGCTCTTGCATTACGTAAATTGGATTGTTATGGTGAAAAAAAAATGGGGGGAAAAAGTAATTAGCGATACGCACGTTTTGATAGGGGGTATCACTAGGGGGGCGGGGGGGCGGGGGCTTTGTTTCCCAGGTTTGTGGTGGGGGAGGGTGTATGGGTGTGTGTGTGGGGGGGGGTGAGGGGGAGAGTTTTTCTTTTTTTTTTAAAGGTTAGTTTTGGGTTTTGGTGTGTGAGGTAACGGCAGATGGGTAGATTATGCAGATATATATGCACTCACTCACTGACTTATTCACTCACTCACACTCAAACATAGATAATAGACACACATACAGTGGGAGAGAGGGAGAGGGAGAGAGAGAGAGAGAGAGAGAGAGAGAGAGAGAAAGAGAAAGAGAGAGAGAGAGAGAGAGAGAGAGAGAGAGAGAGAGAGAGAGAGAGAGAGAGAGAGACTTGTGAAAAAGAACGATACAGTACAGGAGAATATAAGGACACAGATAATACCAAAAAACAAAATCTTTTACCCCCCCCCCTCCACGCCCAAACGCCCGAAATTGCCTTTGTCTCTTTGTGGGAAATTAGGGCGGGGGGAATTGCAAGGGCCATTTACATAGGCTCTTACATGCTCTTGCTCTCTCTCTTACTTTTACTCTCACTCTTACTCTCACTCTTACGCTCACTCTCACTCTTACTCTCACTGAGGTCGGGCGCGGAAAAGGAAGAAGCGCGAGGAGCGTAAAGAGGTAGAAAAATAGGAAATACAGCAGGTTGTTTTTTCTTTGTGTCTTTTGTTCTCTAGTTCGATTCCCATATTCTTATCCTTGTCCTTATTCTTATCCTTACCCAATCTCTTCCTCCTTCCCCTCTTCCTTCTTCTTTCTCCCTTCCCCTCTCCCCCTTCTTCTTTCTCCCTTCCCCCTCTCCCCCCTTATCCCTTCCTTCTCCGGTCCCCTCTTCTCCCTTACCGTTATTCCATTTCTCCCTTCGCCACCTCTCTGTTCTCCCTTCCTTCTTCCCCTCTTCTCCTTTCGCCTCCTCCCCCTTCCTTCTCCGTTCCCCTTTCTCCCCTTCCTTCTCCGTTCCCTCTTCTCCCCTTCCTTCTCCCTTTATCTGAGAGGAAGAGAGTGCGGGCGCTGTTGTTGCGAGTACATTGTCATAATTCGGCTTCTTCGAGGTAGTGGAAATGGAGATCGGGCTCGTGGGTTGCTTTGCCTTTTCATTTTTTTTTTTTTTTTTGTGAGGGTTTCAGTATTTATTTGTTTGTTTGTTTGTTTGTTTGTCCGTTTGCTTCCGTTTTTGTGAGGGTTTTAGTCTTTATTTGTTTGTTTTTTTTCCGTTTGCGTCCGGGTTTTTTTTTCTCTCGGCTTTTATTGTTCCCTGTCTCTGTCGCTCGCTTACTCATTGTCTCTTTCTTTCTTTCTTTTTCTCTCCCCTTCTCTTCCAGTCTCTCTCATTCTCTCATTCTCTCTCTCTCTCTCTCTCTCTCTCTCTCTCTCTCTCTCTCTCTCTCTCTCTCTCTCTCTCTCTCTCTCTCTCTCTCTCTCTCTCTCTCTCTGTCTCTCTCTCTCTGTCTCTCTCTTCTCTCTCTCTCTCTCTCTCTCTCTCTCTCTCTCTCTCTCTCTCTCTCTCTCTCTCTCTCTCTCTCTCTCTCTCTCTCTCTCTCTCTCTCTCTCTCTCTCTCTCTCTCTCTCTCTCTCTCTCTCCCCGTTTTGATTGATAATTAACCTAGAGCATGGATTTCCTGGACCCCATCGGAATATTGATCTGGCGATTGGCTGGTACGTGAGGCAGTCTTGTTATTTTTACTTTCTTCATTCTCTTTAGCTGTTTTTTTACTGTTCTTATATGGGTTATTCTTTTATTATCTCTCTCTCTCTCTCTCTCTCTCTCTCTCTCTCTCTCTCTCTCTCTCTCTCTCTCTCTCTCTCTCTCTCTCTCTCTCTCTCTCTCTCTCTCTCTCTCTCTCTCTCTCTCTCTCTCTCTCTCTCTCTCTCTCTCTCTCTCTCTCTCTCTCTCTCTCTCTCTCCCTCTCTCCCTCTCCCTCTCCCTCTCCCTCTCCCTCTCCCTCTCCCTCTCCCTCTCCCTCTTCCTCTCCCTCTATCTCTCCCTCTCATATATGTGTGTGTGTGTGTTTATGTATATATGTATGCATGTGTATATGTGCGTATGTATGGGAGACGACCGTTGGAAAGCGCGTTCAGAAACAAAGAAGACAAAAAAAATTGACAAGAGTCCGCCTCCTCCGGTCCTTTGCCAGCCTCCTGCGTCCGCGTCGAGTCCCAGGAGTCCTGTATCATGTCCTCCTATTGTCCGTGTTGCTCTTTCTTTACTGTTATGGCTCATTCCCCCCTTCGTCGACCTCGGGGAGCCCTGAGGTCTCTTTATTTCGGCTTTATTCTCTTCCTCCTTTACTCTCGTTTTCTTTGGCTTTTCTTTTTTTTCTATTTTCTTTTTTATTTTATTTCCCGGATTCATGTGTTCATTTTTTCCCCGTATTTTTTTCTCTTCAACATCGTTCATCTGTTCTTCGTCTTCCCCCCCGTTCTCCTCCTCCTACTCCTGCTCTTCATCTTCCTCATCCTCCTTTCTCTCCATCATTATCATTCTCCTCTCCCTCTTCTTCCTTCTCTAAGGAACTGCGCTCCAGATCATGACCACACATTTTTTGAGTTTGTTGCCTGCTCATCTCTTTTTTTCATTTTTTTCATTCCATGTTTCTTTCTGATTAATTGCATCTGTATGTTGTATCCACAATACAGATATGCATGCGTGTGTGTGTTCGTTGGTATGTATGCATGTTTTTTTGTGTGTGCAGCTGGTCTGTCTCTTTCTCTCTCTCTCTCTCTCTCTCTCTCTCTCTCTCTCTCTCTCTCTCTCTCTCTCTCTCTCTCTCTCTCTCTCTCTCTCTCTCTCTCACTCTCTCTCACTCTCACTCTCACTCTCTCCCTCTCTCTCCCAATCTCACTCTCCCTCCCCTTCTCCCTCTCCCTCTCTCTCCCTTCTCCCTCTCTCTCAGCCCTCCCTTCTACTCCCCCTTCTCCCTCTCCCTCCCTTCTCCCTGTCTCTCCCCCTTCTCCCTTCTCCCTCCCCTTCTCCCTTTCCCTCCCCTTCTCCCTCTCCCTTCCCTACTCCCTCTCCCTCCCCTTCTCCCTCTCCCTCCCCTTCTCCCTCTCCCTCCCTCCTTCCCTCCCCCTCTTCTTCTCTCCTCTCCTTCCCTCTCTCCTCCCATCCCCCCACCCTCCCTCTCTCCTTTCCTCCTCTCCTCTCCCCCCCTCCCTCCCTCTCCTCCCATCCTCCCTCCGTCCCTCTCTCCCTTCCCTCCTCTTCCCATCCCCCCCACCCTCCCTTCCTTTCCTCCTCCCATCCCATATCTCCCTCCCTCTCTCCTTTCCTCCTCC
>NC_091572.1:20834905-20854905 GCF_042767895.1 Penaeus vannamei
GTAGACTAATATGTATTCCTCCCCCTCTCTCTCCCTCCCTCTCCCCCCCTCTCCCTCCCTCTCATCCGCAAGCGACCGCCTGACCGACCTAGCAGTGTACAAAGCCCCGTATTGTTATTATGTGAATCAACCGCTCGATTTTAGTGCTGGTGTTTTATAGACTTTTATATGGTTGTTGTTGAGATGTCGCGTCGGGGAACGGAACTGTGAAGTCAGCGTGAATTCTGTGACGTCACCAATATTCCCGAACGAGTTGCCGATGAGGATATATTAGCATTTTATTCATGGGTTCATTTCGGTGCGATGAACGTCCAGTAGCTTTGCATACGTGTTTGGATTTTGTGTTATCGGTGCATTTTATCTTTCTGTTTTCCCGTTATCTCGTTCCTCCTGTACGCTACATTTTTTATCGGTAAATTTGACCTGTTGGGTATGTAGGCCTATATTTTTTATATATAATACTATTGTGTATATATTCCTATATGTTTTATACGTAAACCTTTTGTGTACATAGGCCTATATTTCTCCTCTCACCGGTAAGCAGTACACACGTTCGTTATGTAATCGGCCGCAGTAATTGCCGTTGCGCCATTATCGGCGAGAATCTCCCGCTCGCCGCCGCAACCAGGTAAAACTTGCTAATGAAGCCACGCGAACCCGCCCCGGCTCGTTTCGGGGGCGGGGGGCGGGGGGAGGAGGGGAGGAGGGGGGGTCGCGAGTGTGCGGTCGGCGGGATGTAAGTCAATGTGTTTCTGTGTTCGGGTGGGTTGGCTGGGTTGGGTGAGGTGGAGGAGGGGGGGAAGGGGGAGTGGAAGGAGAGGGAGAGGAGGGGGTGACGCAGAGGAAGGAGGGAGGGAGAGGGAGAAGAGAGAGGGCAAGGAAGAAGGGAGGAGGAGAGGAGGGGAACAAAGATGACTGGGGGAGGGAAGAAGAGGGAGATGAAGGAGAGGAAGAAGAAGGGGACGAAGAGGAAGGGAGAGGGAGATGAGGGAAGGGGGAAGGGGAAGGAGAGAAGGGAGGACAAGGAAGAAAGTGGCAGAAAGGGAGAGGAGGGAGGAGGGAAAAATGTGTATACATAAATACAATTTGTATATAGAAAGGGAGGAGGGGGCAAGAAGGAAGGGAGGAGAGGGAGAAAAATAATCATGTGTATACATAGACATTCATTAAAGAGAGAGATAATAGGAAGAGAGTGTAAATCAATGGGATAACGGGGGGATGGGGTAGGTGATACACAAGGTAGGAAGAGAAGGAAGGCGGAAAGAGAGAGAGAGAGAGAGAGAGAGAGAGAGAGAGAGAGAGAGAGAGAGAGAGAGAGAGAGAGAGAGAGAGAGAGAGAGAGAGAGAGAGAGAGAGAGAGAGAGTGAGAGAGTGAGAGTGAGTGAGTGAGTGAGTGAGTGAGTTCATAAAGGCCTTCATGTACTGCAAAATACCCTTTGTACCTCAGTGTCGAACGGAACCGTGTCGATAGAACCGCAGTTGTATGTCCTCTTCTGGAAATGACGTTTTATTGTCGTGTTGCCCATAATGTTCATTTGCTCCCACGCTCGAGAGGGGGAGCAGGGAGAGAGAGAGAGAGAGAAGCAGGGAGAGAGAGAAAGAGAAGCAGGGAGAGAGAGAAAGAGAAGCAGGGAGAGAGAGAAAGAGAAGCAGGGAGAGAGAGAGAGAGAAGCAGGGAGAGAGAGAGAGAGAAGCAGGGAGAGAGAGAGAGAGAAGCAGGGAGAGAGAGAGAGAGAAGCAGGGAAAGAGAGAAGAAGCAGGGAGAGAGAGAGAAGCAGAGAGAGCAGGGAGAGAGAGAGAGAGAGAGAGAGAGAGAGAGAGAGAGAGAGAGAGAGAGAGAGAGAGAGAGAGAGAGAGAGAAAGAGAGAGAGGAGAATAAAACATCAAATGTCTCTGAAAAACGAGATGAAGGAAAACAGACAGACAGACAGAGCACGTGGTTGATAACAAGTGGGAGAGGGGGAGTGAGGGAAGCGTGGGGGTGGGGGGATGGGGGGAGTAGAGGTAGCGTTCGCATGTAAAACATCCGTAATTTTAGTCTAAACAACATGCGTTTGAACATGACGTTATGTAGGAGGGAGCGGGGGAGGGGGGTGAGGAGGGGGGATGCGACGCCTGGTTCGGAATCATAATGGAGGGGGACGGGGGGGGGTAGGAAAGGGTAGATTAAGTAGCGAAGGAGGAATAAGGAGAGAGGAGAGAAGGAATAGAGAATACAGAGAAATAGAAATGGGCGTGGGAGAGGATTCGAGACAGGAGTGAAGTAAATGCAGATAAAAGGTGAAATAAGCGGAAAATGAAGGTATATAACGAAGCAGACAGAAAAGACAACATAAAGCGAAAGGAGGGGCGAGGGCAAAAAAATATTAAACGAAAGAAGGGAGAAACGCAGGCAAGAGAAAATAGAAGAAAAGGAAGTGGAGGAGATTGGCAGAGGAGAGAAGTTGGAGAGAACGGAAATGAGGAAACGTGAAGAGAAAGAGTAAACGGAAATGAGAATGAAAGAAATGGGATAAGTGTCGGGAAGAGGACGAGACGAGTAAAAAAAAACAAATAAATAGATTAAAAATAAATCATGATAAAGAACAAACAGAGCAAGAAAATTTATATAGAGGTTGATCCACTCACCCGATATTTCCTCAACAAACACGTAAAAAGAAGGAGAGATAAAAAAAGAAAAAGATACAATAGAGATAAAAAGATAAAGCGTTCGTCTCGTGTGTGATGTCCCTCTCAAGAACACCCCCCCCCCCTACGCCGGTGATAGAGCACGTGGGTCGTCGAGGTGGTGGCCAGTGGGTCGTGGAGGGAGGGCTGGATAAGGGGTATGTCGTACAGAGAGAGAGAGAGGGGGGGATAGGGAGAGGGAGGGAGGAAGAGAGAGAGGGAAAAGGAGAAAGAGAGAGGGAGAGGGAGAAAGAGAGGAGGAGAGTGAGAGGAAGAAAGATGAAGAGGAAGAGGGAGAAAATGAGAGAGAGAGTGAGAGAGAATGAGAATGAGAGAGAGAGAAAGAGGGAGAGGAAAGGGGGGGGGAGTCGTTTGTGAATGCTGGATTTACGGGACGGCATCGTCCGTGGGAAATATGACGAAGGTAAATGTGTCTGGACACGAACCTCCGTAAGGGGTGAAGGGAGGGGTAGGGGAGGGTAGGAAGGGGGACGAGTAGGGGGAGGGAGGGAGGGAGGAAGAGGTAGGGGGAGGGCGTGGTGGGGAAGAGGTAGGGGTTTGGGGGGGAGGAGCAGGGAGGGAGGGAGGAAGGGGTAGGAGGAGGGAAATGTGGTGGGGAAGAGGTAGGGGTAGGAGGGGGAGATAAGGAAGAGGCAGGGGGAGGGGAGGTGTGTCCAGGTAGATATTCTTCACCCCAATGCCTTCGGTGCGGGGAGGGATTGTATGAGGGGTAAGTAGGGGAAGCTCTATTTATCTAAGTGTCTATCTATCTATTTATCTAAGTGTCTATCTATCTATTTATCTAAGTGTCTATCTATCTATATGTGCTCCCTTTCTAAATATCTACTTAACTATCTCTATATGTCTTTCTGTTCCTCTCTCCCTATGTCTATCTCTCTATCTCTGCCTTATTCATTTATCTATCTATCTACCTCTGTCTTGTTCATTTATCTATCTATCAATCTATCTATCTCTTGTCTTATTCATTTATCTATCTATCTATCTCTGTCTTGTTAATTTATCTATCTATCTATATCTCTCTTATTCATTTATCTATCTATCAATCTATCTATCTCTGTCTTATTCATTTATCTATCTATCTATCTATATCTCTCTTATTCATTTATCTATCTATCTATCTATATCTGTCTCTTTCATTTATCTATCTATCTATCTATCTATCTATCTATCTCTGTCTTATCTATCTATCTATCTATCTATCTATATCTCTCTTATTCATTTATCTATCTATCTATATCTCTCTTATTCATTTATCTATCTGTCTATCTATATCTCTCTTATTCATCTATCTATCTATCTATCTATCTCTGTCTTATTCATTTATCTATCTATCTATCTATATCTGTCTCTTTCATTTATCTATCCATCTATCTATTTCTCCCCGGAAGAGAAATCATTTGTCGATTTGCATGTGTATCCAACGACTTACCAACCACATCCACCTCGATACCTGTCCGCTGGTTTCTCTCTCTCTCCCTCTTTCGACATTTTCATTATGGATCACATGAGGCTGAGGGTCACCTTCATGTGTCATTAGTATCCAGTCTTGGATATTTCTTCACAGTCTTCCCTCGGTGTTCTTTCGCAAGCAGACTCCCCCCCTCCCCCCCTCCCCCCTCCACCCTCCTGTCAGCAGGCTTATGGAGATGTGGGGAGTCACCTTGGCGGAAGCAGCAGCGGCTGTATAATCTGCGGTAGGCCATATCATCATGCTCTCCTCCCCCTTCCCCCTCCCCTTAAAGAAAAAGAGAGAGAGAAACAAAAGAAGAAAAGAAAGAAAGAAAGCGAGCGAGAGAGAGAAAAAGAGAAAATAAGAAAGAAAGAGAGAAAGAGAAAGAAGGAAGGAAAGAATGAAAAAGAAAGAGAGAGAGAGAGAGAGGGAGGGTGGGTGGGGAGAGGAAAAGAAAGAGAGAGAGAGACAGACAGCTCGCGAGAATATGTCTTAACTGGGTTTGTTTGGCCATACCTTCCGGATAAGCAAGTTTGCGTTGTTGATATCAATCTTATATCTTTACATGACCCCCACCACCCCCACCCCCACCCCGTAATGCTCGTGGGATGGTTTATTCATGACTGGTGAATTATTCGTTATAGGATTCAGGGTGAATAGGATTATCACCTATAATTCCCTCCTTTTTTCGTGTAGTATACATTTATTCATCCCGTGCCTCCTGCTTGTCACTCACCCTCCATCCTTCCTCCTTCCTCTTCCATCCTTCACCTCTCCTTTCTCTTGCCTGTCACTCATCCTCCATCCTTCACTGCCTGTCGTTCATACTCCATCTTTCCTCCTTCCTCCTCCATCCTTCACTGCCTGTCACTCATCCTCCATCCTCTATCCTTCACCGCTGTGTGCACACTCCTTTCTCCCTCCTTCCTCCTCCCTGTCACTCCTTCATCCTTCAACTTTGTCTGCACTCCTCCTTCTCTTGCCTTCCGTTCTCCTCAGGTTCCCCGGGCCGGCAGCATCCCCCCCCCCCGCTACAACTTTTATCTCCGCCCCCTCGTGATCCTTACGAGATGCTGCGCGGCGCTTCATAAATCGGAGGAGAGCTCGGGGTTCGCTTCGGTTATTTTATCTCGGGTTCTGGATCCTCGCGAGAGAGGGGAGGAAGCGGGGGATGGGGCGGGGGGGGGGATGTAATCAGTGACGTAAAAGGACGAAGGTGTGGTTGATGATTGCCTTGGTATTTTGTATATTTGTAACTCGTGAGTGAATGCCCTCGGGGTGGTTTTAAGTTCATTCATATATTTTTTTTTTCGACTCGTTCATTCATTCGGTTTTGTTTCATGATTGTGTGTTCGTTTGTTTAGCTTCTCCCGCGGATTGGCTTCGGTTTCACTTCGCTTTTCGTCGGACATTTTTTCTTCGTCATTCATATTTTTAGCGTATCGTTTTATTCTCATCTGTAGTTATTCTCAGACATAGTTTCCCCCTTTTGGCTGCGTGTTTGCTAATATTCACTTAAACAAATACATTTATTCACTTTCATTCACTCAGATACTCATTCTTCCTCACTTGTTCTTTGGAAATTCATTTTCATTCATACTCATTTGGTCTCATTCACTTTTTACTCCCTCCTTCGTTGTTCCTCAAAATCCCTTAGCTTCACTCGTACTTCACTTCCTTACTCACAATCCCTCACTATCGCCCGTTTTCACTCATAATCCCTCACTTATTCTCACTCATAACCATAACTCACTCATTCTCACTTACAACCCTTCACTCTCTCACTCACAATCCCTCACTCTCACTCACAGCCCCTCACCATCGACCGTCCTCACTCATTCTCACTCACACTCTCTCGCGTTCTGACAAGCAGGTAAACTAGGTCGGGTGAACGCTGGCAGTCCGCAGTCAAAAAAAAAAAAAAAAAAAAAAAAAAAAAAAAAAAAAAAAAAACGTTTCCAGGGCCCTCAAACGTTTTCGTATCTGGGCGAGTTTTCTTGGGCTATTCGCTGGGACAAAGGCTGCGGTTTGTTGTCTTTTGTTGTCTTCCTTGCACTGTGTTTGTCGGTTTGCGTGTTTTGCCGAGTGTGCGTTGAAAGTACTGTATGTGTGTCTGTTTTTCGCTCTCTCTGGTTTTGTGAAAAAAGGTTATTATTGCTTTCCTATATTATTGGTTTTTGTTTTGGTCTTCGTTTTGGTTTTATTATTCTGATTTTGAATTAACGTTTGATCTGTCTACCTATATATATATATATATATATATATATATATATATATATATATATATATATATATATATATATAGGGAGAGAGAGAGAGAGAGATTGATTGATTGATTGATTGATTGATTGATTGATTGATTGATTATATATATATATATATATATATATATATATATATATATATATATATATATATATAGGGAGAGAGAGAGAGAGAGAGAGATTGATTGATTGATTGACAGATAGATATTGATAAACATATATATATATGTGTGTGTGTGTGTGTGTGTGTAAATATAGATATGAATATAGATATAAATATAGATATAAATATAGATATGAATATATATATATATATTTATATATTTATATATTCATATATTTATATATATATATATATATATATATATATATATATATATATATATATATATATATATATATATATATATATATATAATGTTTGAGGATGTGCGTACATCTTTAAGTTCGTCCGTGCCCGTCTGTTTTTTGGTCCCTTTCTTATTACAGAGATCATCTTGTTTATCTCCTCCTCCTGACCTAATCTCACCTGAACCGCGGGGCTTGAGAGGATAAAGCGATCAGGCGCTCGCTGCCCCGGGGATATTTATCATTACAGCTGATTGGCCTCTCCTCCGACAGCAAAAACAAAGGAGGGTCTGTTTTGTAGGCGGGTAGGCCTATCTCGATTCGATTAGGCGGTTGCAGGGGCCTTGTTTGGGGTTTTATGGCGAAGAGCCCGCGTGGAATCGTTTTTTTTTTCCTTCTTTTTTCTTGTTATTTTTGTTTGTTTCTTTCATTCTTTTTGTTCGTTTGTTTTTCTCTTTCTTTTTTCTTTCTATCCGTCTTGCCTCCTCCTCCTCCTCCTCTCGCCTCTCGGACTCTGTTATGACGGTCAGGTCACGTGTTCCCGCATCCCGCACCTCTTCCTCACCGCATTACCGCAGCCTACATGTTTTTTTCTCTTTTTTAATCATTTTCTCTCTCTATCTCTCTCTTCTTCATTCCTTTTCTCTGTGTCATATTTATGTTTCTTTCCCACTCAGTCTTTTTTTCATTTGTCTTTTCTTTGGTTCCTTTTTTCTGTCTTCTTTCTCCTTTCTTGTTTTTTCTTCGTTCCGCTTCTCACGTTTTTTTCCTCCTCTATTTTCTTTCATCATCATTTTCTTCTTCCCTCTTCCTTGTCTTTTGCTCTTCATTACTATTCGCTTCCCCCCCCCCCCGCCATCTCTTCCCTTCCCCTCGTTCCACGTTTATTGCTTTTCTTTCTGTTGATCTTTCATTGCCTCTTCTCATCCTCATCCTCATATTTTTTCTTTTCATTTCCTTCATCGTGCGTTTTTTTTCTTTCGTCCTGTTGATCTTTCGCGTTTTTCTCCTCTTCCTTATCTTCCTATTTTTTCTTTTAATTTCCTTTCTCGTGCTTTTATTCTTCCTTCGTTCTCTTTTTTGGGGGGAGGTCAATGTGTCTGGGAAAAGGAATTCGAAGACGAGAGACGGGGATTGGAAATAAAAGTGAGAAATGAAGAAGAAATTAGGAAGAATACATGTGAAAGAGAGATAGAAGGAGGAAAAGTGCGGTATAGAGAAGTAAAATAAGGTAGAAAAAGAAAAAAAGTGGAAGATGAAGCGAGAGGTCGATGGAGGAAAGTAGATAGTTAGAGAGGGAGGAAGGAAGAGAGAGACAGAGAGAGAGAGACAGACAGACAGACAGAGAGAGACAGAGACACACAGAGAGAGAGAGAGAGGTGGGGGGGCCTGCATATGACGTCACGGGTAACCTCATAGGCAAAGGGGTCGCACCTGCGTCTTCTTCCACACATGTGCCTTATTAGGACACGAAAGGAACTTACTTACGCACGCATTTCATGCCGCGTGAGAGGTGGGAGGGAGTGGAATGGGGAGGGTAAGAGGGGGGGGTGAGGAGGGTAGGAGGGGGGGGATGAGGAGGGTAGGAGGGGGTAGAATGAGGAGGGTAGGAGGGGGTAGTAGAATGAGGAGGGTAGGAAGGGGGATGAGGAGGGTAGGAGGGGGGTGGGTGGGTTGGAATGAGGAGGGTAGGAGGGGGGTGGGTTGGAATGAGGAGGTAGGAGGGGGGTGGGGTTGGAATGAGGAGGGTAGGAGGGGTGGGTGAGATGGAATGAGGAGGGTGGATGGGGTGGAATGAGAAGGGTAGGAGGGGGTAGAATGAGGAGGGTAGGAAAGGGGGTGAAATGAGGAGAGGTGGGTGGGGTGGAATAAGGAGGGTAGGAGGGTTGGGGTGGAATGAGGAGGGTAAGAGGAGGGGGGTAGAATGAGGAGGGTAAGAGGTGGGAGGGAGTGGAATGAGGAGGGTAAGAGGGGTGGGTGGGATGGAATGAGGAGGGTAGGAGGGGTGTGGGGTGGAATGAGGGAAGGGTGGGTGGGGTGGGTGGGATGGAATGAGGAGGGTAGGAGGGGTGGGTGGGTTGGAATGAGGAGGGTAAGAGGGGGTGGGTTGGAATGAGGAGGGTAGGAGGGGGTGGGATGAAATGAGGAAGGGTGGGTGGGGTGGGTGGGATGGATTGAGGAGGGTAGGAGGGGTGGGGTGGAATGAGGAGGGTAGGAGGGGGAGCGGGTGGAATGAGGAGGGTAGGAGGGAGTGTGGGTGGAATGAGGAGGGTAGGAGGGGTGGGTGGGATGGAATGAGGGAGGTAGGAGGGGGTGGGTTGGAATGAGGAGGGTAGGAGGGGGAGGGAGTGGAATGAGGAGGGTAGGAGGGGGTGGGTGGAATGAGGAGGGTAGGAGGGGTGGGTGGGATGGAATGAGGAGGTAGGAGGGGGTGGGTTGGAATGAGGAGGGTAGGAGGGGGTGGTGGGGTGAAATGAGGAGGGTGTGGGTGGGATGGAATGAGGAGGGTAGGAGGGGGAGGGTTGGAATGAGGAGAGTAGGAGGGGAGGGAGTGGAATGAGGAGGGTAGGAGGGGAGGGAGTGGAATGAGGAGGGTAGGAGGGGGGGTAGAATGAGGAGGGTAGGAAAGGGGGATGAGGAGGGTAGGAGGGGTGGGTGGGATGGAATGAGGAGGGTAGGAGGGGGGGTGGAATAAGGAGGATAGGGTGTGTGTGTGTGTGTGTTTGTTTGTATGTGTATGTATATGTGTGCATATAGATACATACATACATACATACATATATGTGTGTATATGTATGTATATACACGTATACATACACACACACACACACACACCACGCGGTTAAACTTCATTGGGAGTGCCACTGTTGAGTGTGGATTTTGGGCTCTGAGTGCCAAGGAAGGTCGAGTGGGGAGAGAGAGAGAGAAGAAGAAGAAGAAGGAGAAGGAGAAGGAGAAGGAGAAGGAGAAGGACAGGATGGAGAGGGAGAGGGAGAATAAGGCGAGGAGGAGAGGGTAGTAAGAAGAAGAAGCAGAAGGAGGAGGAGGAAGAAAAAGAAGAAAAGGAGGAGATGGGGAGGAGGAGGAGTGAGAGGAGGAGGAGGATGGGATGGGGAGAAGGAGGAGGGGATGGGGAGAGGGAGAAGGAGGAGGAGGAGGGGATGGGGAGAGGGAGAAGGAGGAGGAGGGAGAGGAGGAGGAGGAGGGGATGGGGAGCTGAGGAGGAGGAGGGGATGGGGAGAGGGAGAAGGAGAGGGATGGGGAGAGGGAGAAGGAGGAGGAGGAGGGGATGGGGAAAAGGGAGGAGGGATGGGGAGCTGGAGGAGGAGGAGGGGATGGGGAGAGGGAGAAGGAGGAGGAGGATGGAATGGGGAGAAGGAAAAGGAGGATGGGATGGGGAGAAGGAGGATGGGATGGGGAGAAGGAGGAGGAGGAAGGGATAGGGAGAAGGAGGAGGTGAGGATATTCCCGAAGGAGTCCTTCCTCTTCTCAGGGTAAATCGGAGGCGGGCGGTCTGACCTGCGCTAATACGGGGGCTTAAGGTTTGAGGTTTTATTGCGCTTCGCTCTTGTTTCTTTTCGTTAACTTATTTTTAGTTTCTTCCGTTCTTTCCTTTTGGTGGTGACGTTTGATTCTATTCTATTCTTTCTTTGTAGATGGTGACGTTTTATCTTTTCTTTCTTTCTTTCTTTCTTTCTTTATTATTATTATTTTTATATGGTTACGTTTTATCTTTTCTTTCTTTCTTTATTTATTTATTTATTTAATTTTAGATGGTGACTTTTTTCATTCATTCTTTCTTTTTTAAAAAGGTGACTTTTTTCTTTACTTTTTTATCTTTTTTTTCTTTCTGATGGCTACGACGGGGAAATATTATCTCTTTTTATATTCAAATCTGTCTCCTTGCGTCTCTTTATTATCACTGGTATTGTTTGTTTTCCTATTCATTAATTTATTCATTTCACCTGTTCTGTTTTCCCTTTTCCACTCCGGACTTGTCATTAATTTTAGATTATTTTTCTCCCGCAGGTACGTGTATTCGGGCGTCCGGGCGGGCGGGGTCATCAGGGTAAGGATGAAAGTGGTTTCGAATTCCGTCATTTGGAGGCGTGTGAGGCCGCCCACATTTTCGTACTCGCCGATGGGTATGTGCGGGCGTTATTCGCGTTTTCTTTTGTGTCTCTTGTCTGTCTTTCTCTCTCTCTCTCTCTCTCTCTCTCTCTCTCTCTGCCTGTCTGTCTTTCTCTCTTTCTTTCTCTTTCTCTCTGTCTGTCTCTTTCTTTCTCTCTGTCTTTCTCTCTCTCTGTCTCTGTCTGTCTCTCTCTCTCTCTCTCTCTCTCTCTCTCTCTCTCACTCTCTCTCTCTCTCTCTCTCTCTCTCTCTCTCTCTCTCTCTCTCTCTCCTCTCTCTCTCTCTCTCTCTCTCTCTCTCTCTCTCTCTCTCTCTTTCTCTCTCTCTCTTTCTCTATCTCTTTTTACTTTCTATTTCTTTTTACATTCTCCCCCTTCTCTCTTATTTCTCTGTTCTCTGGTTTTCTCTCTTTCTTTCTCCTTCTCTTCTTGCGTCCTTCCTTCTCTCCTCCTTTCGTCTCTCCCCCTGCCTCACCTTCCCTCCTCCTTTTCGTCTCTCCCCCTGCCTCTCTTTCCTTTTCCTTGTCCTCTGTTTTTCTCTCTCCTCATCTTGCGTCCTTTAGTCCCTCCCCCTTCGCCCTCCTTCCCTTCCACTCTCTCCCTCTCCTCTCCCTCTCCTCCCTCTCCCCCCTCTCCCATCCCTCTCCCTCGCTCTCCTCCTCTCCTCCCCCTCCCTCCCTCTCCTCCCTCTCCTCCCTCTCCCCCTCTCCCCCTCTCCGTCACAGAAACCCAAACACACGCAAAATGTATGACACGGCGCAAAGCCCAGCTCTTTCTTGCCCCCACGCCCTTCTCCCGCCAATTAAGGAAGGGGTGATGGCTGCGGTCCACTTGTTTTATTTTATTTTTTAAAGGGCTGGGATCTCTGTTATTAATTCTCCTTCGTAATTAATTTTCTTTGCGTTGTGTCCGTTATTTTTTTTTCTTTTCTTTTCTTTCTTTCTTTTTTTTTTTTTTGAGGGGATTTTTCTTTTCTTTTGCCTTTACTCCAATTTTGATTCTACTGTTATTGCCCTCCTTCCTTTTCCTCTTTCTTCTCTCGTTATAATTTTTCTTGGCCTTCCTCTCTTCTCATTTCTTGGTCATTTTCAGCTCTTCGTTTCCACTTTTATGGTTATTTATCTTGCTCATAAATGCTGCAGTTACGTTTTTATTTTCCCAGTCTTTAAATTCCACTTAATAACTGTTCTACTTTTCTTTTCCTTCTTCCACCTTCCCTCCTTTCCTCTGCTTCCCTGCCCCTCTCTCCCTTTCCTTTCCTCCTCCCCTTTTCTCCTGTCCTTCCCTCCTCCCTTTCTCCTGTCCTTCCCTTCCCCCTTTTCTCTTGTCCTTCCCTCCTCCCCTCTTCACCCCCCTCATTGCTTTGTACTCGCTATTCCCCATTTTTTATGGTCTTATCCTTTGTTATCTCTTTTTTTCTTCCTACGTCCGTGCTGCTTGCCTACCTAGTCTTAGACCCTCGTTATCCCCCCCTCCTCCGTATCTTTGTTCGTCCGTCTTCCTTCTCCTTCCTCCTTTCTTCCTTCCTCTTTTTCGTCCTTAAGTCCTTCTGTTCCCTATCCCTCTCCTCTTCCACCCTGCCACCCTCCCACCCTCCCACCCATCCATTCATTCGTCCACCCTCTTTCTCACACCCATCCACCCTCTTTACCCTCTTCCTCCTCCTCTTCCTCCCTTCTTCCTCTTCCCCTTTTCCCCTTCCTCCTCCTCTTCCCCTTCTTCCTCTTCCTCTCTCTCGTCCTCCTCCTCCTCCCTCCTCCTCCTCTTCCTCTTCCCCTTCATCCTCCTTTTCCCCTTCCTCTTCCTCCCCCCCTTCCTCTTCCTCCCCCACTCCTCTCCCCCTCCCCATCCCCCTCCCCTCCCCCTCCCTCGTGCTATTTACCATTAGCCTGACCAAACTCTTCATCTCCTCGACTGCGTTTGACTTTCCCACGGACGTCGTTCTCGCCTCGCCACGGACGACGCACGGACGACCCCGGAAAAGCGAGTTGTTCCTCTGGGTAAGGGGAGAGAGAGAGAGAGAGAGAGGGAGAGAGAGAGGGAGAGAGAGAGAGAGAGAGAGAGAGAGAGAGAGAGAGAGAGAGAGAGAGAGAGAGAGAGAGAGAGAGATGGAGGAAGAAAGAAGAGAGTGAGAAGTAGTCTGGGAGCGTAGGGAGGATAGGGGTCGGGGCGCGGGTAGGAAGAGGTCGTAAGAGGGTTTGAGGGCGCAGGGGCGGGGGTGGAAAGGGTTGGGGGTTAGGGAGAGTTGGAGGGGGAGTAGGGTAAGGGTAAGGAAAGACGCACAGAGATTAGGGTAAGAAAGTTGATGGGTGGGAGTCTGTGGGAGGCATGAGAGGAGAGCGGGGGGGCAGAGAGCAGGGGAGTAGAGAGGAGGGGGTAAGGGGAAGAGGAGGAGGGGGGATCAGTTGGGATGGATGGGTCTGTCTGCTCGTAAGTTAACACGGAGTTCTTGCGAGGTGTAGCGAGAGGATATAAAGAAGAGAAAGAAAGACAGAGCAAGACAAACAGGGAGAGACAGACAGACAGACAGAGCAAGAGAAAGAGGGATAGAGAGAAAGAGTGAAAGAGTGAGTGAGTGAATGAGTGTGAGAGAGGGAGAGAGTAAGAGAGACAGAAAGAAGAGAAGAGACAGAGAGAAAGAGGGTGACGCAGAATGCTGGGGTATAGTTTTTGTGGTGTGGTAGAAAGGAGAAAGTGAAGCGAGAAGAGAGGAGAAAAAGGAGAGGAAGACGAGAGAGGGAGACGAGGAAGACATAAAAAAAAGAAATCGTACAACAGAGCCAAACGCAGAAGAATAAGAAGCAGAAAAAGAAGAAACAGAAACACCAAGATTGCTTACCAGAGAAATAGACCCCCCCAAAAAATGACCCCAAGCCAGAACTCCTCAAGACCCACGATTCTCCCCCTTTCCCCCCTTTCTCCCTCCCACCCGGCCCCAACCCCCTCCCCCCTTCCAACCCTATTCCGACGGGCCCTTCCCCTCCTCCCCACCCCTCCCCAGCCCCCATCCTCCCTCCAGCCTATTCCGACGGCCCCTTCCCCTCCTCCCCACCCCTCCCCAGCCCCCTTCCCCCTTCCAACCCTATTCCGACGGCCCCTTCCCTCCTCCCCACCCCTCCCCAGCCCCCCCTTCCCCCCTTCCAACCCTATTCCGACGGCCCCTTCCCCTCCTCCCCACCCCTCCCCAGCCCCCATCCTCCCTCCAGCCTATTCCGACGGCCCCTTCCCCTCCTCCCCACCCCTCCCTAGCCCCCATCCTCCCTCCAGCCTATTCCGACGCCCCCTCCTCCTCCTCCCCCACCCCTCCCCAGCCCCCATCCTCCCTCCAGCCTATTCCGACGCCCCATCCCCCTTCTCCCCACCCCTCCCCCTTCTCCCCACCCCTCCCCCTCCTCCCCACCCCTCCTCCGCTCGCCAAATCCCGCCCGACTCTCCACCTTCAGTCTCGGCCGTCATTAACAGGCTGCAGTGCGGCAAGACTCACCTGGGCCAGATAAAAGATTCACAGCGGATACAAATTAAGGGAAGGAGACGAGGCCCGTAACAGAGGGGGAGGGGAAGGGGTAAGCGGAGGGGGGGAAGGGGAAGGGAAGGGAAGGGGAGGGAAGGGGGGAAGGAGAGGGGAGGGGAGGCTGTACGGTAGGGAGACTGGTTCTCGGTTTCTCTGGTTTTGTTCTCTTTGTTTTGATTGTCATTATCGCTTTCTCGGTCTCTCTCTACTCTCTCTCTCCCTCCCTTCTTTTTTCTATCTCTCACTCTCCCTACCTTCCTAATCCCTCCCTCTACCTCTCTCCCCCTCCCCCTCTCTCTCTCTCTCTCTCTCTCTCTCTCTCTCTCTCTCTCTCTCTCTCTCTCTCTCTCTCTCTCTCTCTCTCTCTCTCTCTCTCCCTCTCTCTCCCTCTCTCTCCTTCTCTCTCCCTCCCCCACCCTCTATCTCTCCCTCCCTCTCTCCCTCTCTCTCTCCCTCTCTCTAAACAAGTAACGCGTCCGTGTGTTCTTGTTATCTTCGCCTCCATCTCTGTCTTTCTCTGGCCTCGTCCCGTCGCCATTCATTCGCCGGCTGCTCGGGGCGACGTGCTTGAAATGGATGGCTGGGGCGAGGGAGGGAAAGTTCAAAGGAGATAGATAGAGATAGATAGATAGATAGATAGAGAGGCCCGATAGACTTTCGGTCTATCGATGTCGGTCTTGACGGTGTGTCTATTTTATTTTGTTATATTTTTTATTTTATTGATTGATTGATTGATTGATTGGTTTGATTGATTCTTTTTCTTCTGTTGAGTCAGGTTTCTTGGGTTTGTTATGCTGTAGATTTTTGTGGGGTTTTGGGTTATGTTTTATTTTTTTATGTTCTAATTGTTTGGGTCAGTAGGGATTTGCACACACACACAAAATTAAATAAAGATAGTAGAGTAATAATAATAATAATAATAATAATAATAAAAATAATAATAATAATAATAATAAAATAAGATAAAATAAATAATAAAATAAGATAAAATAAATAAAAAGTAAGAATAAAAGAAAATATTTTAAAAAATAAAAAAATAAACAAACGCGCACACACGATCACTCAGCCAGTCACTCCCTTCGCCTTGTATTTCCGGCCTGAGAGTATGTGTTCTGTGTGACCTTGAGTGACTTTCTCAGGCGTAATCTTCAAGGTCAGATGTCGTGTGTGATTGGACCCCCGGAAAAAAGGAGCATTAAGCTGTAATTTGAAGCTCAGGAATTCCTGTGCCGGAAGTCTTTAGGACGTAAGTACGTTTTTGTTGTTGTTGTTGTGTCCGAGTCTAGAGCAAGTGTGTATACTTAAATTCTCTATTTTATGGTTTATTTAATTTTTGATGTATATATATATATATATATATATATATATATATATATATATATATATATATATATATATATATATATATATATATATAATACTTTTTTGAAGGGAGATGGGTAATTTTTGTCTGACTCGTCAAGTCTGCGTTTAGGCCTGTTTCAGTTATCAAATGTATATGTACCGTGATTATTTTTTAAGGATGATTTTTGTCTGTTTTTTACCTTTAACCTGTTTTTAGGTATCTTTATCTGTCTATTAATCTTGCTATTTAGTGACTTATATGACTACTTCTTCCAAATGCACACACGCACTCACACACGCTAACTCACTCCTCCTATTTTCTTCTTCTCCTCCTTCCCTCTTCTTCCTCCTCCTCCTCCTCCTCCTCCTCCTCCTCCCTCTCCTCCTCCCGCTCCTCTTCCTCCTCCTCCTCCCTCTCCTCCTTCCCTCCTCCTCCTCCTCCCTTTCCTCCTTCCCTCCTCCTCCTCCTCCCTTTCCTCCTTCCCCTATCCATCTCCTTCTCCTCCTCCTCCTCCCTCTCCTCCTCCTCCTCCTCCCTCTCCCTCTCCCTCCCTTATCTTTAGCCTGTTTTAGGTATCTTTACCTGTCTATCAACCTAGTTATTTATAGACATATGTCTCTACTTCTCTCAAATGCACACACGCACTCACTCAAACGCTAAATCACTCCTCCTATCTTCTTCTTCTCCTCCCTCTCCTCCTCCTCCTCGTCCTCCTCCTCCTCCTCCTCCTTCGCTCTTCCCTCTCCTCCTCCTCCTCCTCCTCCTCCCTCTCCTAAGCGTACACCCTCTCGGAAGAATGCAAGAAGGGAATGACCGTGAGAGAGCAACGGCCGTTAAAAAAAAGGAAAAACGAAGAGGAAAAAACACAATCCTACTTCCGCGGGCTCTTCGTCGGAATGCGGACTGGACGCGACGGAGCGCCATTAGGATCGTCCGTACGTAAGCGTGTCCGTGAAGTCCGTAAATCTGTCCGTTTTCGAGTCTGTGTTGTTCTTTGCGATGTCTCGGTTGGGAGGAAAGAGAGAAGGAAGAGGAGGAAGGAAAGAGGGAAGGAGAGAAGGGGGGGGGGAGAAAGAGGGAAGGAGAGAAGGAAGGGAAGGAAAGAGACAGAAAGAGAGAGAGAGGGAGGGAGAGAGGAAGAAAGAAAGCAAGAAATCAACAGATAAAAGAATTTAAAAAACGAAAGAAAGATTTTTTTCTTCACAACCTCTCACCTATTCTCCAACTTTATCTGTTTTTTCCTCTATTTCTCTCTCTCCCCTTTTCTCCGCCTTTGTCTTCTGCCTCTTCCCCCCTTCGCTATCCTTTCCCCCTTCCCCTCCCCGAATTTTTCCATTCTTTCAAATAAAACTCCTTCTCTCCGTTTTATCTTCCATTCCCCCTTTTACTCCGCCTGCGATCGAGTCTTGCAGGACCAGCAATCGCTCCGTCTTATCGAAACTGTTCTTATTTACTGCAGGATCATTGCCGTTATCGATCGTATGACGTCGGGCGATATCACGGATGCCATAAAGTGATATTAGTGTAATTGTTGATCGTAATATTGTCGTGCGGTGGATTTGTTGTTGTTGTTGTTTTTTTTGCTTGTTTGTTTTTTGTTTTTTGTTTTGTCCGTTTTTCTTTTTGCTCGTTTTTTGCGCTTTTTGTTCATTTTTGCTTTGTTTTATATGTCTTTTTTTGTGATGCGATACAGTGATTTTAGTTTCATTGTTGAACTCAATTGAGTCTGTTGCTTTTTTCCGTTTTTTCTTTTTTTTTCCTTTTTTGCTTCTTCATTTGTTTCTTATTGCCTTTTTTCTATTTTACATCTTTTGTGCTGGTTCTTTTCAATTTTATTTCGTGTTTTTTTTCTTCGCTTTCTACATTTCTCTTCTTATTTCTTGTATTACTTGTTTCCCTCCTTTGTTGTCTTGGTTTTATTCTTTACAATCTTTTACATTGTTGATATTAACTTTTTTTCTCTCTCCTGTTATTCCAGCTTACCAGTGTTATTAGATCCAGAGCAAATACTAAACCGCTCGCATGTTTGTTTTGGCCGGAGAGATAGCGGGATTTGTGTGTGTGTGTGTGTGTGTGTGTGTGTGTGTGTGTGTGTGTGTGTGTGTGTGTGTGTGTGCGTGCGGGTGTGTGCAAGCCTGTGTATGTACTGGACGCGCGTGTACGTGTTTTTTTTTACGTTTGCAGCCCTATGTGTGTGTGTTTTTTTTTTTTTTTTTTACTTTTGTATTCCTGTGTGTCTGTGCGTGGGGGTTTGTGTATGTGTGTGTGTGTAGTAGAAGTGTATGTTTGTGTGTGTGTGTGTGTGTGTGTGTGTATGTGTGCGGGTGTGTGCAAGCCTGTGTGTATGTACTGGACGCGTGTGTGTGTTTTTTTTAACGTTTGCAGCCCTATGTGTGTGTGAGGTGATGGTGGTGGGGGAGTATTTTTTTACTTTTGTATTCCTCTGTGTGTGTGTGTGTGTGTGTGTGGGTGTGTATATGTGTGTGGGGGGGGGAAGTGCCCGTTTGTGTTGGTGTGTGTGAGTGCGTGTGTGTGTGTGTGTGTGTAGGGGGAAGTGTATGTTTGTGTTGGTGTGTGTATGGATACGCTTTCATATGCGCGCAATATTCCGCACAGGGGAAAGGGAGGGAAACGGATGCGGATACTCGGCAAGAAAGTGGACACGAGGGAGAAGGAAAAGTGCTTCGTGGGAGGCGGTGGGAGTCATGGCAACGAACGGGAATCTGGTGGGGAGTGGTAGGGGGAGGGGGAAGGGAGGAGGGAGAATTGATGTAAGGGGGATGGGAAGGGGGGGAGGAAGGGGCGAGTAAATAGTGAGGAAGAGAGGAGGGAGGGAGGGAGGGGAAGATTTGAGGGGGTGTGAGAAGAGGGAGAGTTAAGGGGAAAGGGGAAAGGAAGAATAGTGGATAGATAAGTAGCGTGAGAGACGGGAAGAAGAGAAGAGAGAAGGAGGGAGGGGAAAGGGGTTAGGGGTGACTTTCTCCCCGCGTGTTGGCAGCTTCTGGGCGCGAGTTCCTGGATCGCAGAAACTTAAAACTCGCTTCCTCGCCTTCCTCGTGTTTGCTCGAGTCCCCCGCCGCGACTCCCGTTTTCTTCGCTGTTTTTTTCCCTAAGCTGGATGGATCTCTCCAGATTTTCTTTCTTTCTTTCTTTCTTTCTCTTTCTCTCGTTTGCCATTTGAAGTAAGATTTTTGTCTTTGAGTTTGTATGGATTGATCGGTCGATAATTATGCAGATAGATCCATAGGTATGTATGGATGTCTCTCCTTCTCTGTATCTCTCTCTCTCTCTCTCCATTTCTTGAGAGAGCGAGCGAGGGAAAAAAGAAAGAGAAAGGAAAGGAAAAGCGAGAGGGAAAAAAAGAGAAAGTGAAGGATTACGAAGAGGAGAGGAAAAGTGATGACGAGCAGAAGAGGCGAAGAAAAGGCGCGTCCCCCCCCCTCCCCCCTCTCCCCACCCGAGAAGACGTCGCCATCGGCATTCCGCGGAGGAGCTTCGCGTCCCGAGGTCCGCGTGAAAGTGGGGAACCGCGGACCCGAGCGACCTTGCGGGATCAAATATTTGCCGTGAGGACATCGCTCCCCCACTCCGCCCCTCCTCTCCCCCCCCCTCTGGCCTCCTTCCCTTCCCCGAGGCCCCTCCCATCCCCGTGGGCTTTGGGGGCGGGGGCGGAGGGGGTTGTGGAGACTTTCACCCGGGTACGATGTCCTGGTTGGCGCATCTTCTTTCTTTCTCTTATTTATTTGTTTTTTTGTTTTTCTTTTTTCTTTTTTTTTTTTTTTTTTGGGGGGGGGTTGGTATTCGCGTATACGCACTATAGTAGTAGTTGCATTCTTACCCATATCCGTATAATACATAAGCATACACATAAAAATGCACAAACAGCCATACATATATTCGCATATACTTATTTCTAGTCCTTGAACACACGTACATAGATTCTACACACACGCGAGCGCAGAAAAAAAGGTAAAGTAAAGAGAAACCGAAAACAAACAGACAGACAAGCAGACAAATGGAGGTTGAGAGAAATCTAGAGGTTCCAAGAGTGGGGGAAGTAAGTAGCACACTCTATTGCCCCGGCAAGTGAGCAGAATACCCGAAGTGGACCGGCGCGCGCGGGTCATTCCGGAGCGCCGAGTCCCGACGGGGCGGGGAGCGGCGGGCGCGCGCTTCGTCGATCGGAAAGGGGGGCGGGGGGATTTTTTCCCGTTTATTTTTCTTATGTAGATGGAAGGAAGGGGAAAAGGGAGGGAGAAGAAAG
>NC_091572.1:20882405-20884905 GCF_042767895.1 Penaeus vannamei
CACACGCGCGCGCACACACGCACACACACACACACGCGCGCGCGCGTGGGCACGCACACGCACACGCACCATTCCAGCATGAGTTATAACAGCACTCTATTTTGACGTTATGGCTCATGCGAGAGAGATGGACGGCTTAGCGCGGAACAGTGTGGAGCCAGAGAGAAACGGAAAAACACGCCTTTTATGGAGGGCCTTTAGACTCGATCCCCATATTTACAAAGTCATTAACTCTTTCGGTTTGAAATTTTGGGGTTTATTTTGTTCAAATCTGGGTTTCTGTGCTTGGTGCGTTCGTTTTCTCTCTCTTTCTCTTGCTCGCTCTCGCTCTCTCTCTCTCTCTCTCTCTCTCTCTCTCTCTCTCTCTCTCTCTCTCTCTCTCTCTCTCTCTCTCTCTCTCTCTCTCTCTCTCCCTCTCTCTCTCTCTCTCTCTCTCTCTCTCTCTCTCTCTCTCTCTCTCTCTCTCTCTCTCCTCTCTATCTATCTATCTATCTATCTATCTCTGTCTGCTAATTATAGTGTATTTTTGTATGTCCCTGCGTAGTCTGTGTTCGTGTGATGGGGGTCGATTTATGTACGAACAGATATGTGTGTATGTCTGTATTTTCCTGTGTACACGCCTCTGTGCACGTTTTGACCGCAAGTGATAAACAAGTACACGGTTTGATTATGATATTTGTGCCACTAGGGACGCATAAAAATATCCTTATATTGATTTATGTTGTTTGTTATTGAGTGTAAGGAGTGGTCCATTATTGCGTAAACACACTTTTATATTGATTTAATTGATCGTTATTGATAGTTATTATTAGCGTTGATTATCGCTTTGGTATTATTCGTATTCCGTCTTTTGTTGATAGTTTGATTTTTTGTGATTGATTTCCCAAACTTGTTTTTTATTGATGTTTTGACTGTGACTTAGTTATCTTTTGTTTCTGTTTTCATTTTTTCTCTTGTTATTGATTAATGTAGGTTCCCGAACATACCTTTTTTACGTATATTTTTGCAGGTTTTTTTCAATTTGCGAGTTTCCAGTTTGCAAATTAGTTTTGTTTAGGCCTTTATTTACCCTCCCATCCCCTTGTTAATTGCTCAAGCCTGGGGAGTCTTAATTACTGGTCTGATTATGTTTCAAGATAATCACCTCTTGCTGATAGTTATGAAAGGTTGCATTACATGAAGTTCCTGCCGCTTTTTTTAACCTCCCTGGCGGACTGTACAGGCGTGGGCAAGCTGAAGTTTATTCATGCCCGGCCATAGCATTACACTGGAAGCTTAGACTATGATATTATTATAGCCTTTACTATATCAGTTAAAATAAAGATACACAGTCCTTTATCTACTCATCTACCACACCGGTGTACATGGTCGTGGAGAGGCAATTGCTATACTTGTTATGAGTTCGGGTAATACTACGTCATGAGTATATCGCCTAAGACATCAGAGGATACGAGATAGGTACATAGGTCTCTGTATTTCATGCTAGATCATACGAGGTTGTAAGTGAGGTGTGGGTTGCGGCGCCGTAGAGTTTTGTCTTTATTGTTAATACTATTATTGTTGTTGTTTTTCTTATTATTATCATTATTGTTATTATTATTATTATTATTATTATTATTATTATTATTATTATTATTATTATTATTATTATTATTATTATTATTATTATTATCATTATTATTATTGTTGTTGTTGTTGTTCATATTGTTATTACTATATTATTATTTTTTTATCATCATCATTGTTGTTGTTGTTATTATTATTATTATTATCATTATTATTATTATTATTATTATTTTTGTTGTTGTTGTTGTTGTTGTTGTTGTCGTTGTTATCATCATCATCGTCATCATCATTATCATCATCATTATTATTAGTATTAGTATTATTATTATCATTAACATTATTATCATCATTAACATTATTATTATCATCATCATGATCATCATCATTTTTATTATTATTACTAATACTATTATTACTATTATTATTATCATCACCATCATCGTTGTTGTTGTTGTTGCTGTTGTCATTTTTATTATAATCATTGCCATCATTCTTATTGGTAAGCAACAGATCGCGTCAGAAAGTAAGATATTGTTTACCATTGATATTTCGTGTTTGTGTTTTGATGTAATATTGTGTTGTTTTCTACCTGTGCTTAATTGTCTTCTTTTATATTATTATGTTTTATATTTTGTAATTTTTCCTCGCGGGTGATATTCTTTCCCAAGCCAGGTAACTGCCGACTCTACTGTCTTCATTCATGTTGCTATTTCTGTTGTTGCTATTGCTATTATTATCGTTTTGTTGCTATTGTCAGTTTTTTATTATTATTATTTCTCGTTCCGCATGGTTATCTTCATTATTTATATCATTATTTTCCGCCGAGCTTGCAGTTCACCTCTGAAGGGCCCTTGTCCCTAGGGGGTGGGGGGGGGACTTCGTTAACTTTTTTTTTCGCTTTTTACACTTTTTTTCCTCTTCGCCACATTTTGTC
>NC_091572.1:20902405-20914905 GCF_042767895.1 Penaeus vannamei
ATGCCTTATGCCGTCAGCAGCATAAATTACGCAACAGCCACAAGACGCATTCGCAGGAGGCACAGATTTTTTTTTAAGGGGATGTAGTGGAGACCACGGGACCACCTGTTCTCTTTCTCACGATCTACAATTAATGCGAATCAGCCCCTTCGTTCTTGTCTCTTTTTTCGTCGAGGGGACCTTTCTCGTTCTTTCTCTCGTGGATTTTTATTCATTTCGGTAAAAGGCGATCGTGGTATCTAGATGTTTTAGGCGTGACGGCGCTCGAGGGAGGTAGCCACGCCCCCTGGCACCGGAGGCCGCGTGTACGTCATTTTATAATCAAACATTAGGGAAGGTTAAAGCGAGTAAATGTACAGCTCTCGTCTTCTTTCTTCTTCTTCTCCTTTTTTCTTGCGCTTCTACCTTTTCCTTCTCGTTTTTTCTTCTTTTTCTTCTCCCTCTTCCTCTTCTTCTTCCCACCTCTCCTCACGTCTTCTTCCACATCTACTTCTTGTTCTTATTCTTCTTTTTCTTCTTCCACCTTTACATCTTCTTCTTCTTCTTCCACCACTTCTTTCTTCTTTCTTCTTGGCGTGTCCGTGCGCTGAATATATTTCCGGCGAGGGAGATCGGGAGCCGTAAGAAGCATGAAGGATTGACTGCGCTGTCGCCCCAGGCATTGGCGGTGCCCTTCGGTGCCGCCCTTGAGGCCTCTTGCGCAAGATTCGTTGCCGCCGCCGGCTCGGGGGGCGGGGGGAGAGAGGGAGAGAGGGAGGAGGAGGAGAGGAGGAGGGAGGGAGGGAGAGAGGGAGAGAGGGAGGGAGGGAGAGAGGGAAAAGGAGGGAGAGAAGGGAGAGAGGGAGAGGAAGGGAGAGAGGAGAGAGAGGGAGAGGGAGGGAGAGAGGGAGAGAGGAGAGAGAGGGAGAGAGGGAGGGAGAGGAGGAGGAGGGAGAGAGGGAGGGAGGAGGGAGAGAGGGAGGGAGGAGAGGGAAGAGGAGAGGGAGAGAGAGGGAGAGAGAGGAAGTGAGAGAGAGGAAGGAAGAGAGAGAGAGAGAGAGACATAGAGACATAAAGGTGAGGAGCGAGGGATGGAGGGTAAGAGAGAGAGGGAGAGAGAGAGAGAGAGAGAGAGAGAGAGAGAGAGAGAGAGGAAGGAGAGAGAGAGAGAGAGAGAGAGAGAGAGAGAGGGAGAGGGAGAGAGAGAGAGAGAGAGAGAGAGATAGAGGAGAGGAGCGAGGGATGGAGGGTAAGAGAGAGAGAGAGAGAGAAGGAGAACTATAAACAGAGAAAGCTTTGTGTTAACCTTTTCATTTTTGCAATTAAGATTCCTTCGTGCAGTCGCAAAAGTCGTTCCATGATTTGGCGTCACGAAATGATTGATTGGTTCTGCGTCCTTCCCTCCCTCTCTCCTTCTCTGCTTCCGTTTTCATTCCCTTCTCCATTCTCCCTCCCTCCTCTCTCCTTTCTCCTCTTTCTCTGCCTCTCTCCGTATCTCTACCTATCTTCCTCCAATCATTAAAGGTTGCACTAACGCGTGATATCGGCAGATCACGAATACCTGTTTCCCAATATTCCTTTTTACGATCTGATAAGCCTAGACTTGCATATATATATATATATCTTTTTTTACCTCTTTATTCCTAGTTTTAGGAATAACGAGTTTTATCTCCTCCTCCTCCCTCTTCCCCCTTCCCGACTTGTAATTTAACTGCTCCCCCTCCCTCTCCCCCATCTCCTCCCTCTCCCTCTCCCCCACCTCCTCCCTCTCCCCCTGTTAACATTTTTACACCAGCCGTAAAACCCGTGACCTTTTAAAAGAGAGAACCTAACGAACTGCTGTGACCTCGCTTGACCTGGCTCTTTCGCGGCGCCGTGACAGCCTCGGGTTGCCGTGACTCCCTTTTGCATTCGCCGGATCGGTAATTTATTCCGTCCATTTCGCATTTCGCGTTTGGCTTCACTTTTGCACAGTCGGGCTCGCTCTGTGTGTGTGCGTGTGCGTGCGTGTGCGTGTGTGTGTGTGTGTGTGTGTGTGTGTGTGTGTGTGTGCGTGTGCGTGTGTGTGCGTGTGCGTGTGCGTGTGCGTGTGCGTGTGTGTGTGTGTGTGTGTGTGTGTGTGTATGCGCATGTGTTTGTGCGTGCCTGTGTATGTACGTGTGTGTGCTTGTGCGTGCGTATGTATGTACGTGTGTGTGTGTGTGTGTGTGTGTGTGTACTTACGTGCGTGCGTGTGTGAATGTGTGTGTGTTTGTGCTCGAAATCCCGGCCGCCATTTCTCCGGTTGGGTGGTCTTTTATACCTTTATTTGAATATTCGATTATCAGATTTTTGTGGGTTGCATTTTGTAAACGTTTGCCCTCGGTTTTTATTCGTATGTTTATCCCGTGGTGTTTGGAAGAAAGGTTTATTAATGTTTTTTGATTATTAGATTTTTTAAAGTTTCGTCTGTTTTATTCCACGGCGTTTTGTATCTTATTCATTGCAAATACTTTATTATCACGCTTTCATCTGTGCTGTTTTCTGTCTCTCTTTCTCTCTCTCTCTCTCCTCTCTCTTTCTCTCTCTCTCTCTCTCTCTCTCTCTCTCTCTCTCTCTCTCTCTCTCTCTCTCTCCTCTCTCTCTCTCCTCTCTCTCTCTCTCCTCTCTCCTCTCTCTCTCTCCTCTCTCTCCCTCTCTCTCTCTCTCTCCTCTCTCTCTCTCTCTCTCTCTCTCTCTCTCTCTCTCTCTCTCTCTCTCTCTCTCTCTCTCTCTCTCTCTCTCTCTCTCTCTCTCTCTCTCTCTCTCTCTAACCTAAGTATTTCGAAAGGAGGTTGAACAATTTATCTGTTTTGTTCAGCGTGTATTTTTTTACGAGCAGTTTCCACTGTCGGAACAACGGACTCGCAAGGCGCTGTTACGAGTAATTGGCAGTTGAACGGCCTGTTAATAGATGGCGCTGGAAGGTGAGAAGCGTCTTTGGCTTTCTATTGACTCCAGGGCGGGGGGGGGGGGTTGAGGGTGGCTTGGAGATGTGTGTTGTGGTGGGAGGGGATGGAGTTGAGAGGGTTAAGGGGATGGGAGAGGGAGAGATGAGAGGGTTGTTGAGGGGGTTGGGGGTGAGGAAGGAAGTGGGGGAGGTTAGGGGTTGAAGGGGGAGGGGGAGTTGAGAGGGTAAGGTAGGGAGGGGAAGTTGGGACTTGAGGGGGCTAAGGGCGGGTGGGAGGGGGAGGGAGGTGCGAATAGTGGGAGTAAAGGGGAGGGAGATAAATTGGAGAATAGATTTAAAGAGAAAATGGTAAACACGGCAGATAAATAGGCAATGCAACAGGGACTGCTCAGCCCTCTCTCCTCAGCCACTGGAGCGTGGCCTCAAGGGAACACACAAGAGCGACCGCGGGACCAAACCCTTCTTTTTTCCCCCAGCGAAGGAAAATTGGGCCCATCTTCCCCTCTCTCTCTCTCGACCCTGGAAATCGGTATATGAGATAGATTGATGATTTAGGGGGAGATGGAGGGTGTTTTTAGCTCCATTTAGAAAAATAGACACAAGGTTTCTATCGTAATTTTGCGCTCCGGATATTTTTTTTCGGCGGGAAATGGCGAGAACGTTTTAGGCCGGGCTCCTCTGTGCGCGCGCAGTGGCGTCCGCGAGGAGAAATTGGACGATGTTCTGCTCGTTCCGAGAGGGAAATGTCTTGTATTATTCTAGGTCCAATTTATCGGTTATTCCCTTTGATGAAATAAGGTAATGGTTAGTTAGGCGTAGTTAATTGTCATTAGGCCTATTTCGTTTACTGTATGTTGATTTTGTCTTTACTCTCTCTCTCTCTCTCTCTCTCTCTCTCTCTCTCTCTCTCTCTCTCTCTCTCTCTCTCTCTCTCTCTCTCCCTCTCTCTCTCTCCTATCACAATCTATCACAATCTATCTCCCGAAAATGTTTGCAATCCGTAGATTTGTCAACTTGTAAACAAACACACTTCGGTAAGGCCCCACATGTGACCGAACACAGTTTACCTTCAATTTCTCGATGGCACACATTTGTCATGAGTAGATTAATGTCTGATATGACCTTCCCATGAGTGATGTATGTCGGTCAGAGTTGCTATTTCATGTTGACTGTTCTTTGAAATGAGGAGACGTCGAGTACTTTTTTTCTCTTTTTTCTCTTTCTTTTTTTCTTTTCTTTTTCTTTTTTTCTTCTTTTTTTTTTTTTTTGGTAAGCGATCGTTTGAAATGGGTCAACTTTTAAAGTGTTTTGAGTTCGGGAACGAATTCTCTTTGATGGATGTAAATGGAGTAACGGAATACGGTAACTTCGAAGGGTAACTCGCATCAAAGGCTGATCAAAGCCGACCTTCCTCTCCTCCCTTCCCCTCCCCTCCCCTCCCCTCCTCATCTACCTCCCCCGCTCCTCATCTACCCCTCCCTCCCCTCCCCTCCTCATCTACCCCTCCCCCGCTCCTCATCTACCCTCTCCTCCCCTCCCTCCTCATCTACCCCTCCCCCGCTCCTCATCTACCCCTCCCCCTCCCCTCCCCGCTCCCTCATCTAATTCCTCCCCTCCCTGCCCCTCCCCCTCCCCTCCCTCCCCCGCTCCTCATCTACCCCCCTCCCTCCCCTCCTCATCTACCCCTCCCCTGCTCCTCATCTACCCCTCCCTCCTCCTCCTCCTCATCTACCCCTCCCCCTGCTCCTCATCTACTCCCTCCCTCCCTGCCCCTCCCCTCCCCTCCCCCGCTCCTCATCTACCCCTCCCCTCCCCTCCTCATCTACCCCTCCCTGCCCTCATCTACCACCTCCCTCCTCCCGCCCCTCCCTCCCCTGCCCCTCATCTACCCCTCCCCTCCTCCTCATCTACCCCTCCCCCTGCTCCCTCATCTACCCCTCCCCCGCTCCTCATCTACCCCTCCCCTGCTCCTCATCTACCCCTCCCCCAGCTCCTTATCTACCCCTTCCCCGCTCCTCATCTACTCCCTCCCCGCTCCTCATCATCTACCCCTCCCCCTGCTCCTTATCTACCCCTCCCGCTCCATATCTACCCCTCCCTCGCTCCTCATCTACCCCTCCCCCGCTCCTCATCTACCCCTCCCCCCGCTCCTCATCTACTCCCTTCCCCGCTCCCTCATCTACCCTCCCCCGCTCCTCATCTACCCCTTCCCTGCTCCTCATCTACCCCTCCCCCGCTCCTCATCTACCCCTCCCCGCTCCTTATCTACCCCTCCCCTGCTCCATATCTCCCTCCCTCGCTCCTCATCTACCCCTCCCCCCGCTCCTCATCTACCCCTCCCCCCGCTCCTCATCTACCCCCTCCCCCTGCTCCTCATCTACCCCTCCCCGCTCCTTATCTACCCCTCCCCGCTCCATATCTCCCCTCCCTCGCTCCTCATCTACCCCTCCCCCGCTCCTCATCTACTCCTCCCCGCTCCTCATCTACCCCTTCCCCGCTCCTCATCTACCCCTCCCCCGCTCCTCATCTACCCTCCCCCCGCTCCCATCTATCTACTCCCTCCCCCGCTCCATATCTCCCCTCCCTCGCTCCTCATCTACCCCTCCCTCTGCTCCTTATCTACTCCCTCCCCCGCTCCTTATCTACTCCTCCCCGCTCCTCATCTACTCCCTCCCCCGCTCCTCATCTACCCCTCCCTCCCATCTCTTTAGCCACCCTCACTAACCCCCTCCCTACCCCCTTCCCCTCAGCCCCCCCCCCCTCGTTCTTCCAACCCACCTCAAACCCAACCCCCTTCAAGCCCACCTTCACTAACCTACCTCTACCCCCCTCCCTCACCCCCATCCCCCCACCCCATTAACCAATCCCCAAACCTCTCTCCCTGCTTCCCTCCCTCCCCTAGCCCCCTTCCCTAAGCCCCATGGGAAGGTAAGTTGAAAACGGGGCCATCATTGCCCCTTAGGGAAGCCTTGACGCGAAGACGAGTTATTCTCCATATAGGGCGGGGGATGATGAGGGGGGGAGTGAGGGAGAAGGGGACGTAAGGGGAAGGGAGACGAGAGTAAATTGGCTTGTATGGCGGTCATTCCCCGTGGTAAATGCGGTTGATATGAAATGTTGTTATGGTGATGTGGCGGCGTTTAAGAGGGGCACCATTTTCTTGTTATTATTGTTGTTGTTATTGTTATTTTTTTATTATTTTTTGGTTATCATTATTACTATTATTATTTTTATTATTATCACTACCAAGGTAGGTTATGTTCTTGGTAGCGTTGGTTAGTTTGTTGGTTTACGGGCTGACTCAGAATGTTGTGAACAGATTTTTTATGATTCACTAGCATTGCGAGATAGAGAATCACGGACGTCACGTGTGCTTGACAAAGAGACGATTTTAATGTTATTCTTCAAGTGTGACTAATTTTATTGCATCAGTGACCCCCTACCTTGGCTGGGGTATGCGCGCTCCGAGTTGTGAATCAAGTTGTGAATCAAGTTACGCTTGTTTTATCTTTGCTTATTTCCATTCATTGGTGTATTTGTATTTAATCACGAGCGCTTGTCTTTTCGTGAATGGCCTTTGCATTTCTGATTCGTTCCTCGTTCTTCGTTTGTTTATCCAGATTTGTTTATCCACACTCGTTTGATAAGTTGACGAGGATGCGGCGGGGAGGCGAATGGAGACGGAGGAGGATGGTGGTGATGACATTGGGAAAAGTGGTGATGGTGGTGGTGGTGATGATTGTGATGATGAGGGTAATAGTAATTATGATGATAATAATAGTGATGATGGGGATAACTGTAATGAGGATGTGGATGATATTGATAGTGATGATGAGGATAATAGTAATTATGATGATGAGGATAATAGTAATTATGATGATGAAGATAATAGTAATGAGGATGATGATGATGATATTGATAGTTTTGATGAGGATGATAGTAATTATGATGGTGATGATGATAATGATAATGAGGATGATGATGATAATGATACAAATGAGAATGATATCAATAATCATGATCATAATAATAGTACTGAAAATGTTAGTAATCATAATGGTAATAATAATGACAATGGCAACAGCAATGATACTGATAATCGGTGATATTTGGCAATTCAGGAGAAAACCATTCCAAAAGGTTTTGTTTGAGTAAGCGGTTACCATAGCAACTGATCTGTTTGTCTTATTTAGAGGTTGTATCCATTAAGTTTTTTTTTTCTTTTCTTCTTTCTTTTCCTGGGCGATGGTTTGTATTTCAATAATTCGTCACTTTTTGATGAAATGGAGAAGAGGAGGGTTTAAAGAAGGAATGTAGAAGCAGCAGAAGAGGAGGAGAAAAAGGAGGTGAACAACAGGAAGAAAGAAAGAAAAAGACAATAGGAAAGGAAAAGAAAAGGAAGGAAATGTATATAAATATATATATATATATTTATATATATATATATATATATATATATATATATATATATATATATATATATAATGTAGACCGGAGCGACAAGACGGAGAAGGGAAAAAGAAAAAAAGAAAGACGAAGAACGGAGAATAAAGAAATAAAGACCAAAGAAATAAAAGGAAAAATCACCCCCCCCTCTTTCTGCTTAACTATCTACCCCCCCCCCCTCGAGTGATTGACCTCTTGTTATTGGAGCTCAATAATGGTACTTCACAAAGGGGGAGTGAGAGAAGCGATGACAGAATGAGAGGAAAGGAAGGAAGGAATTGAGGAAGGGAGGAGGAAGAGGATTATGCTAAGAATGATAACATAGGGAGATGAAAGAGAAGGGTGAGAGAGAGAGAGTGTGTGTGTGAAAGAGAGAGAAAATAAAGGGGGAAACAGGGAAGAGAAGATAGAGAGAAAGATTAAGCAAAGAGAGAAAAGAAATAAGTGGATGGAAAAGAAGGAGAGAGAGAGAGAGAGAGAAAGAGAGAGAGAGAGAGAGAGAGAGAGAGAGAGAGAGAGAGAGAGAGAGAGAGAGAGAGAGAGAGAGAGAGAGAGAGAGAGAAAGTGACAATAAGGCGCCGATTCTGTGTTCTGAGTGCGACCTTTTGGACCTTAACTTTGACCTGGAAAGGGATCGGGTGTCTAAAGAGGAGGAGGAGGAAAGGCCACTTTATGTATTTATTTTTGTTAATTTGTGCATATATCTTCGTATTTTTAAGTTGTTTTGAGTTTTTCTCTTGATTATCTATTCATGTTTATATTTCTTACTTTTTTCATTCATTTTTAGTTCATATTTTGCATTCTTGTTTGTTCGTATTTTTTGTTTACTGCTTAGTTGTTGTTCTTCCTTCTTCTCTTCCTTCATTCGCTCGTTTTCCTCATTTCCACCACATGGTCTAAATGTGGTGGAAATGAGCTTTCACTCTCACTCATTCATTCATTCATTTATTGAAACGGAGTAAATGTAAATAGAGGAGGGGGAACTGGAGAGAGAGGGGGAAGGGGGAGGGAGAGAGAGAGAGAGTGACTGTAAGAGAGAAGGAGGGAGGGAGAGAGAGACTGAGAGAACAAGACCGTAGAGCAAGGTCATAAATACCCCCCCCCCAAAAAAAAAAAAAAAAAAAAAAAAGCGAACAAACATTTGCTCCTTTCCCCGTGTTTTTATATGCATACGTAATTTGGGTTCAATGTTTGCTCGCTCATCAGCCTCGCTTTAACTTCTTCCCCCGCATACGCTCTCTGTTGCGAGACGATTAATAATGCATTGTTTTTCCTCCTGCAGGTTCGTGGAAAACTGCGACAGCCTGTTTGCGAAGAGTGAAGGTGCAGGTTCAGGTAAAGAATGGGAAAGGATGTACACTTGGCTGGAGTTCGGAAAGATCAGCTGTTCTGAGATGGATGTGTGGATGTGTTAAGGTAAAGAATGGGAAAAGATGTACACTTGGCTGGAGTTGGGAAAGATCAGCTGTTCTGATATGGATGTGTGGATGTGTTAAGGTAAAGAATGGGAAAGGATGTACACTTGGCTGGAGTTGGGAAAAGATCAGCTGTTCTGAGATGCATGTGTGGATGTGTTAAGGTAAAGAATGGGAAAAGATTACACTTTGGGGCTAGCTCAAGTTAGGAAAGATTAGCTGTTCTGATATGGATGAGTGGATGTGCTAAGGTAAAGAATGGGAAAGGATGTACACTTGGCTGGAGTTGGGAAAAGGTCAGCTGTTCTGAGATGGATGTGTGGATGTGTTAAGGTAAGGAGTGGGAAAAAATGTACACGGCTGGAGTTGAGAAAAAATCAGCTGTTCTGATATGGATGAGTGGATGAGTTAAGGTAAAGAATGGGAAAGGATGTACACTTGGCTGGAGTTGGGAAAAGATCAGCTGTTCTGAGATGGATGAGTGGATGTGTTAAGGTAAAGAATGGGAAAATATTACACTTGGTTGGAGTTGGGAAAGATTGGCTGTTGTGAGATGGATGTGTGGATGTGTTATTGTATGTGGTGTGTTCCGCGTGCAAACCCGGGAGGTATGAATGTTTGTGAGGTTCGTCTGCTTGCTTATTTCCTTGGGTTATTTGCATGCGTTTTTTCTCATCGGTTCGGGTCTGTTTGTTTTATTGATCTCTCTTTCTCTTTGTATTTCTCTTTCTCGTTTTCGTTCCATTTGTCTCTCTCTTTGGCCTTGTTCTCCTCGTTCTCTCTCGCTCTCGCTCACTGTCTCTCTCTCTCGCTCTCTCTCTCTCTCTCTCTCTCTCTCTCATCTCTCTATCTCTATCTCTATCTCTATCTCTCATCTCATCTCTATCTCTCTCTCTCTCACACACTCACTCACTCACACACTCACTCACTCACCTCACCACCACTCACTCACTCACTCACCACTCACCACCACCACTCACCACCACTCACCACTCACACACACACACACACACACACACACACACACACACACACACACACACACACACACACACACACACACACACACACACACACACACACACACACACACATTGACTCTGCAAACGTTCTGATTTATTGTGCGCAGTGCAAGTGGACGCAGAAGACGTCTTTCACACGAAATTAACCTTGAACTTCGGAAAGTAAATGGGGAGGGGGGAGGGGGAGGGGAAGAGGTAGGGGAGAGGGAAGCTGAATGTAACCAATGTCCCTCCTTTTCTCACTTTCGGTTGCCTTCTCCTCCGTTCTCTTTCATTATTATTCCTTACTTTCCCTCCGTCTTTCTTTCTTCCGGACTCCCTCTCCCCACTTTCTTCTTCTTCATCTCTATCTTTTTTCTGTCCCTCTTCTTCCCTCTCTCCCCCTCTTCCCTTCCCTGCCTCTCCCTCCCTTCCCTTTCTCTCCCCCTCTTCCCTCCCCTCCCTCTCTCTCTTCCTTCTTCCTCCCTTCCTCTCTTCTCTCTTCCCTTCTTCCTCCTCCTCGTTTTCCTCCCTCCTCCTCGCTTTCCCCTCTCTCTTTCCTCCTCCTCCTCTCCTTCCTCCTCCCTACCTTCTTTTCTTATTAGTGGTCTCATAATTCCCCCTTATGACCCCCTACTCCCCCTACCTCCCTTCCCTACCCCCAATCCCCCCCCACACACACACACATTCTCACACCTGTTCGTCACCCGGACGGAAGGGACTAAGGTGACGCAGCAGTTTCTTCCTTCTTTTCCCTTTTCTTTTTCTTTTTTCTTTCCTAAGCCTTGTGGAGAGAGAGAGAGAGAGAGAGAGAGAGAGAGAGAGAGAGAGAGAGAGAGAGAGAAGAGGGGGCTGAAGTGAGAATATGAGACGCAAAGAAACAAAACCATTGGTTAACGGTGTTTTACATCAGATTCCAGTCTAGTAGGTCCACGGCAATTATGATGCTAAATGAATAAACTACAGGTGTGATAAAAATGCAGATAAAGGAGGAAGCAGAAGATAACTGAGGTGAAGTGAATGATAAAGGAGAGGGAGAGGAGGGAGGAGGAGGAGGAGGAGGGAGGAGGAGGAGGAGGAGGAGGAGGAGGGAGGAGGGAGGAGGAGGAGGAGGAGGAGGAGGGAGGAGGAGGAGGAGGAGGAGAAGGAGGGAGGGAGGAGGAGGGAAGGGAGAGAGAGAGACAGAGACAAAAAAAAGAGCCAGAGATTGGGAGAGTGTGTTTAAGAGAAAGAGAGAGAGAGAGAGAGAGAGAGAACAATAGAGAGTGAGTCAGGGAGTTCTTACACTTTCCATACCAGTTCTGGAAGGTTCCGGACCCGGGCAGCGCCATCGTGGAGTAGCGCGGAGTCACTGGCCTGAGATAGACACCCCCGGGGCTTTAATGCGACGGGGAGGAAGGGTGGGAGTGGGGAGAGGGAGGGAGGTAGGGGAGGAGGTGATAAGGAAGGAAGAGGGAGGTAGGGGAGGGGAAGGAAGAGGGAGGTAGGGGAGAGGAAAGAAGAGGGAGGTAGGGGAAAGGAGGGGAGAGGGTAAAGAGGAAAGGGGGAGGTAGGGCGAATGGGGGAATAGGAAGAAGGAGGTAGAGTAGGGGAGGATAAGAAAGGGGTAAAGAGAACGAGGGAGGCAGGGGAAGTGGAGGGCTGTCAGAGTTCTGTTTAACCTAATTTAGGTTAAGGGAATATTTTTTATTAAATTTTCTCTTTCTCTTTTATATACGGAATTGAAATGGCGTTTCCTTGTAGGCTTCCAGGTGCCACGTCACTATTTGTCTCGAGTTTGATACACGGAGTCCTTGGGAATTGGGAGAAGAGAAGTGATAGGAGGAAGAAGAAGAGGAGAAGTGATGGGAGGAGGAAAAGGAAGGAAGTTACAGGAGGAAGAAGAAGAGGAGACGTGATAGGAGGAAGAAGAAGAGAAGTGAGGGGAGGATGAAAAGATAGGAAGTGATAGGAGGAAGAAGAAGAGGAGAAATGATGGGAGGAGGAAGAGATAGGGAGCGATAGGCGGAAGAAGAGGAGAAATGATGGGAGGAGGAAAAGAAGGGAAGTGATAGAAGGAAAACTGGTAGGAGGAAGAAGAGAATTGAAAGGAAGAAGTAGTAGAGAATTGGTAGGAGGAAGAAGAAGAGAAGTGATAAGAGGAAGAAGAGAAATGCTGGAGGGAGAAGAAGAGAAAGGATAGGAGGAGAGGAGGAGAAGTGGTAAGAGGAAGAAGAGGAGGAGAGTAAATAGGAAGGAAAGGAAGCAGAGAAAGAAAACAAGCGAATACAAATAATAAGTGTAGAATGAGGCTAAAGAGGAATAAGAAGAGAAGGGAAGTATATTTGAAATGGAAGTAGTATAACCTGATGAAGAGAGGGAAATAAATACGGAAAAGTAGAAAAATACGATGGGGAATTATTGAGAAATCGGAAGAGGAGTAGCGAAAAATCAGGAAAAAAATAATAAGGGAGGAAAAATAATGAGAAACTGAACACAGAAAAAAAAATCTAATAGAAAATCTTGATTTGGTGTAGAGCAAAAAGGTTAATAAAAAGTAATAAATAAATAAAAAGAAGAAAAAAACAACAACTGAAAAACGTCCTTCCCAAGGATAGGAGCTTCCTTTACTTAAACAATTTCTCAATCGTTTTTTTTCTCCATTATTAGTCCTTCCATCGAAAACAAAAAGAGTCGCCGTTTTCTGTGAATTCTACGCCAAGAAACTGTCAACGGAGGCAGTTTTTGTTC
>NC_091572.1:20922405-20932405 GCF_042767895.1 Penaeus vannamei
TGGTGGCTTCGATGTTAACGGATGTGTGGCGGTATTTTGGGACGGTTTTTCTTGCAGATAAAGACTTTTTACTTTTTATTAATGTCACCGGTTGGCAGGGAGGCCGATGGTGATAAAGGGAATGACTGTGTTGGGATATTGATGCGACATTTGGTGTATCTGTGTGGAGCTGATACTGTGTCAGGATGTTACACCTGCACTCTATCTCTATGGGATGTTTCGCAGGGGGGGAGGGAAGAGAGAGGGATGGAGAGAGAAAGGGGGGAAAGATAGGGAAGGAGAGAGAAAAGGGGGAAAAGATAGGGAGGGCAGAGTAAGGGGGAAAGATAGGGAGGGGAGAGAGAGAAAGGGGAAAGATAGGGAGGGAGAGAGAAAGGGGGAAAGATAGGGAGGGAGAGAGAATATGGGAAAGATAGGGAGGAGGGAGAGTAGGAAAGGGGGAAAGATAGGGAGGGAGAGAGATAGGGTGTAAGATAGGGGAGGGAGAGAGAAAGGGGGAAAGATAGGGAAGGGAGAGAGAAAGGGGGAAAGATAGGGAGGGAGAGAGAAAGGGGGTGGGAAAGATAGGGAGGAGAGAGAAAGGGGGAAAGATAGGGAGGGAGAGAGAAAGGGGGAAAGATAGGGAGGGAGGGAGAAGGGGAAATTTTGGGAGAGGGAAAGGGGGTAGGGGGAAAGATAGGGAGGGAGGGAGAAGGGGAAAGATAGGGAGGGAGAGAGAGAAAGGGGGAAAGATAGGAGGGAGAGAGAAAGGGGGAAAAGATAGGGAGGGAGAGAGAAAGGGGGAAATTGATAGGGAGGGAGGGAGAGAGAAAGGGGGAAAGATAGGGGAGGAGAGAGAAAGGGGGAAAGATAGGGAGGGAGATAGAGAAAGGGGGAAAGATAGGGAGGGAGAGAGAGAAAGGGGGAAAGATAGGGAGGGAGAGAGAAAGTGGGGGAAAGATAGGGAGTGAGAGAGAGAAAGGGGGAAAGATAGGAGGGAGAGAGAAAGGGGAAAGATAGGGAGGGAGGGAGAGAGGGGGGAAAGATAGGGAGGGAGAGAGAGAAAGGGGGAAAAGATAGGGAGGGAGAGAGAGAGGGGGAAAGATAGAGGAGGAGAGAAAGGGGGAAAGATAGGGAGGGAGAGAGAAAGGGGGAAAGATAGGGAGGGAGGGAGAGAAAGGGGGAAAGATAGGGAGGGAGACAGAGAAAGGGGGAAAGATAGGAGGTAGTGCTGTAGGGAGAGAGAAAGGGGGAAAGATAGGAGGGAGAGAAAGGGGGAAAGATAGGGGAGGGAGAGAGAAAGGGGGAAAGATAGGGAGGGAGAGAGAAAGGGGGGAAAGATAGGGAGGGAGTAGAGAGAAAGGGGGAAAGATAGGGAGGGAGAGAGAAAGGGGGAAAGATAGGGAGGGAGGGGAGAGAAAAAGGGGGGAAAGATAGGGAGGGAGAGAGAAAGGGGGTAGGGGGAAGATAGGGAGGGAGGGAGAGAGGGGGAAAGATAGGAGGGAGAGAGAAAGGGGGAAAGCATAGGGGAGGAGAGAGAAAGGGGGAAAGACAGGGGGAGGGAGAGAGAAAGGGGGGAAAGATAGGGAGGGAGGGAGGAAAGGGGGAAAGATAGGGGAGGGAGGGAGAGGAGGGGAAAGATAGGGAGGGAGAGAGAAAGGGGGAAAGATAGGGAGGGAGAGAGAAAGTGTGGAAAGATAGGGAGGGAGAGAGAAAGGGGGAAAGATAGGGAGGGAGGAGAGAAAGGGGGAGGCAAGATAGGGAGGGAGAGAGAAAGGGGGAAAGATAAGAGGGAGGGAGAGAGAAAGGGGAAAGATAGGGAGGGAGGGAGAGAGGGGGAAAGATAGGAGGAGAGAGAAAGGGGGAAAGATAGGGAGGGAGGGAGAGAGGGGGAAAGATAGGGAGTGAGAGAGAAAGGGGGAAAGATAGGGAGGGAGAGAGAAAGGGGGAAAGATAGGGAGGGAGAGAGTAAAGGGGGAAAGATAGGGAGGGAGAGAGTGAAAGGGGGAAAGATAGGGAGGGGAGAGAGAAAGGGGGAAAGATAGGAGGGAGAGAGAAAGGGGGAAAGATAGGGAGGGAGAGAGAAAGGGGGAAAGATAGGGAGGGAGAGAGAAAGGGGGAAAGATAGTGGAGGGAGGGAGAAAGGGGGAAAGATAGGGAGGGAGAGAGAAAGGGGGGAAAGATAGGGAGGGAGGGAGAGAGGGGGAAAGATAGGGAGGGAGAGAGAAAGGGGGAAAGATAGGGAGGGAGGGAGAGAGGGGGAAAGATAGGGAGGGAGAGAGAAAGGGGGAAAGATAGGGAGGGAGAGAGAAAGGGGGAAAGATAGGGAGGAAGAGAGAAAGGGGGAAGAGAGAGAGGGAGGAGAGAGAAAGGGGGAAAGATAGGGGAGGGAGGGGAGAGAGGGGGAAAGATAGGGAGGGAGAGAGAAAGGGGGAAAGATAGGGAGTGGAGAGAGAGAAAGGGGGAAAGATAGGGAGGGAGAGAGAAAGGGGAAAGATAGGGAGTGGAGGGAGAAAGGGGGAAAGATAGGAGGAGAGAGAAAGGGGGAAAGATAGGGAGGGAGGGAAGAGAGGGGGAAAAGATAGGGAGGGAGAGAGAAAGGGGGAAAGATAGGGAGTGGAGGAGAGAGAGGGAAAGATAGGGGAGGGAGAGAGAAAGGGGGAAAGATAGGGAGGGAGAGAGAAAGGGGGAAAGATAGGGAGGGAGAGAGAAAGGGGGAAAGATAGGGAGGGAGAGAGAGAAAGGGGGAAAGATAGGGAGGGAGGAGAGAGAAAGGGGGAAAGATAGGGGAGGGAGAGAGAAAGGGGTGAAAGATAGGGAGGAGAGAGAGAAAGGGGGAAAGATAGGGAGGGAGAGAGAAAGGGGGAAAGATAGGGAGGGAGAGAGAAAGGGAGGAAAGAGAGGGAGGGAGAGAAAGGTGGGAAAGAGAGGGGAGAGGGTGAAAGTGGGGGAAAGAGCGGAGAGGAAGAAAGGGGGGAAGAGAGAGAGAGAGAAAGAGTGAAGAAAGAGGGAAAGAGAGAGGAAGGGAGGGAAAGAGAGAGGGGCAGGGAGGGGGGAAGAGTGGGAAAGGGAGAGGGAAAGTGGGAGAGAGAGGGGGGGAAAGGGAGTAGGGGTGAAAGAGTGGGAAGGAGGGGGGGGGGGGAGAGAGGGGGGGGTGGAAGAGAGAGAAGATTTATTTGTATAAGAGCGAGAAAGTTCGACCGTCGACAACGGATAGGTCACGTGATCGGTTTGAGGGGGGGCACCGCTCTCGCGTCTGTTTGTGTCGAAGTCGCATATGTGTCTGTCTGTACGTGAAATATGACCATCGTTAGGGGCGGATAAGGGGAGCTTTGCCCTAGTTTCTTGACAATGAGGACCTGGTGTGGTAGGCCTATGCGGAGATTAAATGTCTAAATACGAGGTCAGATATCGCTGTCACCATTTATCGCTTGATTTCCGTGTTGTTTGCGTTCATGAAGTTTATTTTTAAAGAATAGTATCTTGATTTCGTCTTCTGTGGGATTTCATAGTACTGACTCATCCAACAATAAAAGATATAGAAAATCAGAGTCGACGGATGAAGGTGAAAGCGAACGCGCGCCTGATCCACAAGGATTCACAAACAAAGAATGAAATTAGATAAACATTTTTCATCGCCGAGGCCACCCAAGCGCCCCATGCATCAAGGCTGTCGAATTAGCCACCGTGTTTGCGATACTTTATCAAGGCGAGTGTGGCAGTCACTCTCCTCACACGCGTCCACTATCGCCGCCATTTCCGGTGTAGCTGCGCCAGTGTACCCGGCGAAGGGACGCCGCTAGTCTCTCCCCGAGTGTCCTGCGGTCGGGCGGGATCCGTGGTCGCTCGCTGGAGTCCCTCTGGGCGCGTGCTGGTGCCTCGCGGGTTCTTCGCTCGTGGTCTGGTTCTCCTCCTCTCGAGGCTTGGTTCTCCCCTCGCCGTGGGGCTGAGGCTGGAGTCGTCTTCGGGAGCAGCTTGAAGGGTTGGATCCCTCTGTGCTGACGAGAAGAGTGAACGGAAATCCATCTTGTGCTCTCATACGAATGGGAGTGCGAGGGACCTTGTGAGTCTCCCGGTCTCCTCTCTTGAAGTCTTTTTATTGCCGTTCCCGATATGTGCAAAGGGAGGAGAGAGTGAAAAAAAAAGAAATATCCAAAGGACTTTTCATCACTTTCGAAAATGACGAAATTGAATCTTACGTTTGTGTGTAGTAAAGAAGAGAAGAGAATGACCTCCCTCATTATCATTGTGAGCCCTGATCGTCATCCTGTGCGCTATTTGTGACATGGCATTTGGTTATCTATGAGAGGGAAAGAGAGAGAAGATAATAAAGAGAATGCAAATATTCACAGTTGAACTATTGGAGTTAAGAACATTAATGGAAGAAAAAAATGAAAGAAGTGATGTAAAAAAGGATATGGGGAACAAATAGCACGTGGAATACCTAGAGAAAAGGACAAAAGAGGGAGAGAGAGTGACCAGAAATACTTATAAGAAAGCAATGGCGCTTCCATCACCGTCTTCGAACGCAGCCAGGACAGGAGCGAGTTTGACGCCCGTGCACCTCGACGGCGCCCTCGGAGTGTGAGGTCCGGGTTCACGCCTCCTGCAGGATGACGCAGAAGAAACAAATTAGGGATACCGGTAAGGCTCATTACGGGCGAAAGAGAGAGAGAGAGAGACGGCGTGTGAATTTTTGGTGTTGGCGACAGAAAGAGAGAGAGAGAGAAAAGGAGAAGAGAGAAAGAGGGATAATTAGATAATTTGTGTTAGAATGGGTTACTGTACGTGCGATACGAATTGAGAAAAAATGTAAATATTCTTGTTTGTTCTAGAATGCAATTAAGCGCTTCACTTGCATAGCGCAGTGTTATTGCCCGAAAAATGCGAACGGTATTTTCCATTGAATTTATTTACTCCCGTTTCCCGTGTTTATCCTTCAAATGTTATTCTGCAATGATTTGGCAGTTACAGTGATTTATCTCAGGATGGGTTGCAACAGAGCCGAGGTCGTGCGTCTTGAAGAGCTGACTTGAATTGCAATAACGTGCAATGGTTTTGTGTTCGTGGCCTCCGTTTTTGTTGATTTTTTTTTTTTTTTTTTTTTTTTTTTTAATAAATTTTGCCGCGTTACATTTTGCCAACGCTTGATAATTGCGTTACATTGTTAAAGCTTTGTTATCGGTGTTTCTTAAATACAGTCGAAGGAATTTGAAAGCGAAAGAGGAAGCAGAAAAACGAAGGATATTTAAAAACGACAGCGATTCTTTAGCTGATCGTATCGAGGTCGGTTACCGAACAGATGAAATAAGGGTAAAGATTTTAAGGTCGTTTCGCAGTCTGCAACATTCAGGGTGACCTTTTGGGCGAGGGAGAACGCAGCCCCTTTTGATTGGCTTGTTCAGCCGAGATTTTTTGGGGGGTGAGGGGCGGGGGGGTTGAGCACGGCGGCGCCACACTTTAAAGGCGCTGCTGAGCTCTTTTCTTCTTTTCCTCCTCCTTCATCTTTTTATTATTAATGTTGTTGTTGTTACAGTTATTGTTATGGTTATTGTTATATTTTTGTTGTTATTGACATTATTGTTATTATTATTATTATTATTATTATTATTATTATTTTCTTTTTCTTTATCTTATTCTTTTTCTTTTCCTTCAGTCTCTTCTTTCTTCTTCCTCGTTTGTAAACTTGCGTTAAATTTTATTAGATCTTGGCTACGATCAGGAAAACCCACAAATAACTCGCACAAACAGAAACGTTTATGAGACGTGTAACTAATCCGAGATGTAGAGGGCAGCAGAATCGAGAACATGGGTAGGGTAAGGGTGGGGAGGAGGAGGAGGAGGAGGAGGAGGAGGAGGAGGAGGAGGAGGAGGAGGAGGAGGAGGAGGAGGGGGGGTGAGGAGTGGGGGTAGGGGGGGGGTATGAATATGGGGTTGGGGATGTTCCGCCTTTGCAGGTCCCGGATGTCCGCCGCCCATTCCGCCCCCGTAGACAGTTTAACCCACGAGGCTTTGGTAGCGATGTCGATTCGGGTTATATTCATGGATATAATTGGAGGATTGGAGGGCGGGGGGAAGGGGAGGGCGAGGAGGGGATGACTGGGTTCGAAATTCAAGATGGACATGGAGGGAGTGGAGGAGAGACAGACAGACAGACAGGAAGACATACAGACGGATAGACACAGAAAGACATACAGACGGATAGACACAGAAAGACAGACAGGGAACCCAGTCGGAGATATAGACAAATGGTGAGAAAGGAGGCAGAAAAATGATCAAGCCGACAGGGATAAAAGCTAAATACAGAAACGCAAGAGAGAGAAAAGATTAGAAGCGTTCGAGAGAGAGAGAGAGAGAGAGAGAGAGGCGGGGGGGATGGAGAGAGAGGGGGGGAGACAGAAACAGAGAGAGGGAGAGACAGACAGAGAGAGAGAGACAGAAAGGGTAGGGGGAGATGGAGAGGGAGAGAGAGAGAGAGAGAGAGAGAGAGAGAGAGAGAGAGAGAGAGAGAAAGGGGTAGGGGGGGAGATGGAGAGGGAGGGAGAGAGAGAGAGAGAGAAGAGAGAGAGCGAGAGAGAGAGAAAGAGAGAGAGACAGACAGAGAGAGAGAGACAGAAACAGAGACAGAGACAGAGACAGAGAGAAAGAGTAGAGAGACAGTCGACCGAAGCAGCGCGCCCGAAATTCCTGCGGCGGGACTCCCCATCAGTGGCTCCCCATCAGTGGCTCCCCATCAGTGGCTCCCCATCAGTGGCTCCCCATCAGTGGCTCCCCATCAGTGGCATGACCGAGCGGGACCGAGCCTGGCCTCCTGGTGTCCTGCGCGGCGGAGTCCGGCGCTGCAGAACGGGGTGGGGGAGGGGGGGGGGGGAAGGGGGATTAATAACGAACAATGGACGAAAACCGCTACGGCAGCCTTCGTAATAGTGAGGTTATTGTAGGTTGGCCTAGCGTTTTTTCTTGTTTTCTTTCTTTTTCTTTTCTTTTCTTTTTCTTTCTTTCTTTCTTTTTTTTCTTTCTTTTTTTCTTACTTTTTTCTTTTTCTTCTTTGTTTTTTTTTTTCTTTCTTTCTCTCTTGTTTTTCCTTTTCATTTCTTTCTTTTTCTCCTTTTTTTTCTTTCTTTTCTTACTTGTTTTTTTCTTTTTCTTTCTTTCCTTTTCTTCTTTTTGTTTTCTTTTTCTTTTATTTTTCTTCTTTTCTTTCTTCTTTTCTTTCTCTTTCTTCTCTTTCTTTTCTTTTCATTCTTTTTCTTTTTCTTTTCTTTTTCCGGAAGTTGTCGTGTCGTTCGGGTCGGAAACTTCCGTGACTCACGACTTCCTCCGCTCTTGGACCGTACTTCTTTTTTTCTTCGTTTTGCTTCTTTTCTTTTCGTTTCATGGCGCTTTTTGTTCTCTTATTCTCAATTCCATGAAGTATTTTAACTTTTTTTTTTTTTTTTTTTTTTTTTACCTTCTTCAGATACAGCGTTATCGCGTGTTTTTTTTTTTTTCTTTCTTTCTTTTTTTCTAATTGATTTATTATTTTTTCTTTCATTCTTTTTTCCTCAGTATTTTTTCTTATGAATTTAATAGTTGTTCTATCTCTTTTTGTGTTTTTCTTTTCCTATGAATCTGTTATTATTTTCTCTTTCATTCTTTTTTCCCATTATTTTTATGAATCTTTTATTATTTCCTCTTTTTCTTAAGGATTTATTGCTTTAATGTTACGATTAAATCTCCGGCCTTTCGTGAACTGATATCGCATCGCGTGAGCGGGAATGGCGGCGGGAGATGGAAAGACGGAGAGAGAGAGAGACAAGAGCGAGAGAGAGAGAGAGAGACAAGAGCGAGAGAGAGAGAGAGAGAGAGAGAGAGAGAGAGAGAGAGAGAGAGAGAGAGAGAGGGAGAAAGAGATGAGAAAGAGGGAGATAGGGAGAAAGAGATGAGAGAAAGAGAGAGAGAAAGGGAGAGAGATGGGGGGAGGGAGAGGGAGAAAGGGATGGAAAGAGGGAGATAGAGAGAATGGGGCATGGAAGAGAGGGAGAAAGGGAGAGAATGGGGGGAGGAAGAGAGGGAGAAAGCATGGGAGAGAATGGGGCAGGAAGAGAGGGAGAGCAGTGGGGAGAGGGAAGAGGAGAGGTCGAATGAGAGAGAAGAAACGAGGATGAGAATCTGCGTCGAAGGAGAGAAAGAGAAAGGGAAAGGTGAATAGAAAGCAGATGAGAGAGAGAGAGAGAGAGAGAGAAACCGTTTCAAAGAGGAGAAAGAAAATTGTAAACAGAAAGCAGCGGACGATAAAAGAGGAGAGAAAGACCGAAAGCGAAGAGAGAAAGAAAAAAACGAAAAAATACAGAGCACGCTAAAACTAAAAGCAAAAACAAAAGAGAGAGAGAAGAGCGGTAAAACTATAAGTAAGAAGAAAAAAGGAAAAAAAGGAATAGATAAATAGATAAATAAAATAAAACAGAGAGATGGGAGCCTCGTTATTAGGATCGCCACGAAGGAGTTCCCAAGGAGGCGGCCAAGGGGGGAGGGCGGCGGGGGGGGGGGGGGAGTAGCCGGGGTCGTGAAACATCCTCAAGGTCGTAGGGGGGAGTGCGGGGAGAGGGGAGTTGAAGGGAGGGGGGTGGGGAGAGTGAGGGTTTGGGGGAGGGGAGTTAAGGGAGGAGGGAGAGGGAGGGAAGGGGCTGGAAAGAGAGGGGAAGGGATGGGGAGAGAGGGTTGGGGAGGGGTGTGGTATTGGGCGGGGGGGTGAGTCAGGTAGAGGGAGGGACGGCGAAGGACACTCCCCTCGGCCCAGGATCCTATCTTCTTCTTCTTCTTCTTCTTCTTCTTCTTCTTCTTCTTCTTCTTCTTCTTCTTCTTCTTCTTCTCTTCGTCTTCTTCTCTTCTTCTTCTTCTTCTTCTTCTTCTTCTTCTTCTTCTTCTTCTTCTTCTTCTTCTTCTTCTTCTTTTTCTTCTTTTTCTTCTTTTTCTTCTTCTTCTTTTTCTTCTCCTTCTTCTTCTTCTTCTTCTTCTTCTTCTTCTTCTTCTTCTTCTTCTTCTTCTTCTTCTTCTTCTTCTTCTTCTTCTTCTTCTTCTTCTTCTTCTTCTTCTTCTTCTTCTTCTTCTTCTTCTTCTTCTTCTTCTTCTTCTTCTTCTTCTTCTTCTTCGAGCGACGGTTCGGATTTTTTTCCCACATCGAGTGCATTTGTTATTTCTTATGATTTTGTTGTTTTTTTCCCGCCATGTTTATGTATTATATTTGTGATTATTGATGTTGTTGCTTTTTTCCTGCTAATGCATTTATTAGTATGAGTTGTTATTGTTATTGTTATTTTCCATTCAAGTGTATTTCACATTTTTATGATTCTTATTGTTATTTTTGCGATGCTGTTGCTGTTTTTGTTGTTATTTTTCCGCTCCAAATTCATTTATTATTTTTATGATCATTCTTGTTGTATTTTTTTCTTCTTTGTATTCTACAGAGTACATTTTTATTCTGGTCTATCGCTTGTTGATCTATTTACCATCTTCTTTTGTTGAATTTGCATGAGGACAAGCTCTGCATGGTCTACATATTAATAAAGTTTCTGATTATTAGACGGAATCTCCTGGTTTTAATTAAGGATTTTTTCTCTTACATTATGCATGCGGAATATATCAAGCACGGTCGCTTCTCAGTTAATTACGATGAAAATAGAATAAAATGGTCAATCGGTAGGAAATGAAGATGGAAAAAAGAGAGGTGAATCTCCCCCCCCTCTCCTCCTTCCCTCCCTCCCTCCCTCCTTCTCTCCTTCCCTCCCTCCCTCCCTCCCACCCCCTGGCCTGTGGTTCGGAGCGCCCTTCCTCAGTATCTAAAGCCACCTGCCAAAAACCGTGTCAGTTTTTGTCTTTGAACACCGACCGAAAGTGGGGAAGGAGGGGGGAGGGGTGCATTGTCGGTGGGGGGAGGGGGAGGGGTGCATTGAAGGTGTGGTTTGGTCGAAGAGGAGGAGGGGGTAGGGGTGCATTGTAGGTGGGGGGAGGGGGGAGGGTTTAAGTGGGGTGCTGGGGAGGG
>NC_091572.1:20947405-20949905 GCF_042767895.1 Penaeus vannamei
CCCCCTCCCTCCCCCTTCCCCTCGTTAAGGTCGTGTCTCGGCATCTTCAAGGTTAAGCGGCCAAGATCAGGCAAAGAGAAAAATGTATATATGAGAAAAAATCAAAACTCAAAGGTCACGCGAGAGATCCATTCCCCCTTTTTCCCCCTTCTCCCTTCCCTCCCCTCTTCCTTACTCGCTCCTTTCTGTCTCTCCTCTCCCTCTTCTCTCTTCTCTCTCTATCCTCTATCTTCTCTCTTCTCTCTTCTCTCATCTCTCATCTCTCTTCTCTCTTCTCTTCCCTTCCCTTGTAAATCTCCCTTCTTCGGTTCTTCCTTCTCTCTTCCTGATCCTCTCTTCCCTATCTTTCCCTCCACCCCTTCTCCCTCCTTCCCTCCCTACATCCCTCCCTCCCCTATTCCCCCACCCCCAATCTCCGTCTTATCAAGGTCATCACAGCTTGACACGTGTAAACATACCGTCATGGAGGCATGCGAGCGAGGATGAATCGCCCCCTCCCTCTCCCCTCCCTCTCCCCTCTCCCCTCCCTCTCCCTCCACCCCTCTCCCCTCCCTCTCCGTCTCCCCTCTCCCCTCCCTCTTCCTCCACCCCTCTCCCCTCTCCCCTCCCTCTCCCTCCACCCCTCTCCCCTCCCTCTCCGTCTCCCCTCTCCCTTCACCCCACTCCCCTACTTCCTCTCCCCTTCACGCCTAATTGGTGATGACTTCATGTGGGTGTAGAGACATAGGAAATGGGTGTGGTGGGGAGGGTAGGCGGATGGGGGAGGGGGAGGAGGCGGAGGCGGAGGAGGAAAAGGGGAGGAACTAGAAGAACAAGACGAAGAGGAAGTAGAGGAGAAGGAGGAGGAGAAGAAAATATAGAGGGAGGAGATTAGAAGGAGAAGGAGAAAGAGAAGACGAATAGGAGGAAGAAGAAGAAGAAGAAGAAGAAGAAGAAGAAGAAGAAGAAGAAGAAGAAGAGGAGGAGGAGGAGGAGGAGGAGGAGGAGGGGTAGGGGTGGAATGGGGTGGGGTGATCTGTTGCCAGCAATGGCATGAGGTCAGTTTACGCAAATTATTCTCTCCAGCGCCCTTGGAAAACGGGGGGGAGGGGAGGAGGGGGGGGGTCGTTAGTGTATGCGTGGTCAAGGTTCTTGTCTATTTTTTTTTCTCTCTCTCTCTCTCTTTTCTTCTTCCTCCTCTAGTTTCCCTCTTCGCTCGCATCTATTTTTTCTTGAAGTTCAGAAACGTCGTTATTTTTCTTACGGAGTTCCCTGTATTTATTTATTTATTTATTATTTTTTTATTTTATCTATTTTTTATGGGTAATCTTAATATCGTAATTAGAACAAAAGCGCTGGACATTTTTTCCTCTTTACGTTTCATAATTAGCATAATTGTGAGAGATGAAACGCAGGAAATATATAAAGGATGAAGGTTTTTTATTTTCGAAAAAGTGACGACGAATGTTAATTAACAGTCCTTTTTAATTTCGAAATGAGGTGACAAACGTTAATTAGTGATCTGTTAATTTGGAAAAAGTACTGACAGATATTAGTCAGCGATCTTTTAAGTCAGAAAAAAAAAACGACAGCAACTAATGACCGATCTTTCATTTTGTAAAAGTAGCGACTAATTCAACTTTCCCTTTACCTTTTCTCTCCTCTTTCGTCTTTCCCTGCAAGGAAGAACGCCAAGTTGATTTTCGCGCCCCTTCTCTCCTTTCCCTTTCCGCTGTGCCCCTTTCTCTCTCCATTCCGCTCGTTTTTATTTTCTCTCTTCCCTATTCCATACTCTTGCCCGTCCTTATCTTCTTCCTTCTCTTCTTTCTACCTGTTTTTATATCCTTCCTTCCTTCTTACCATTTTTTCTTCCGCCTCCTTCTCTTTTTCCCCACCCTTCCTCCTCTTCCTCCCCTTCCTTCTTCTCCTCCTCATCTTAATCTTCCTTCTTCTCCTTCTCCTCCTCTCTTCCTCCTTCCTTCTCCACCCTTCTTCCTTCCTTCTTCCATCCTCTCCACCTCCCTCCTCCCTCCTCCTCCCTTCCTCTTCCTTCTTCTTCTCCTCCTCTTCCTTCTTCTTCTCCTCCTCTTAACCTTCCTTCCTTCTCCTCCTTCCCCTCCTCCTCCCCTCCTCCCCTCCTTCTCATTCTCCTCCTCTCCTCCCATTCCCCAAACCCACTCCCCCTCCACTCCTCCTCACCTTCTTTTCCTCCTCCCTCCTCCCTCAACTTCTCCTCCTCTTCCTCCTACTCCCTTCTTCTTCTTCTTCTTCTTCTTCTTCTTCTTCTTCTTCTTCTTCTTCTTCTCCTCCTTCTCCTCCTCTTCTTCCTGCTCCTCCTCCTCCTCCTCATTTTCTTCCTCCTTTTCCTTTTTCTCCCCCTCCTCCACCACCCTCTCGCTCCTCCTCCTCCTCCCTCCTCATTTTCCTCTTTTCCCCCACAACCTCCCTCCTCCCTTAATCAGATGCACGCCCGCAGGTGAGAGTCGATCGATCCAAGTGTTACGCATTAAGTCTCCCGAGG
>NC_091572.1:20954905-20989048 GCF_042767895.1 Penaeus vannamei
GTGGCTTTGATTTTTTGTTTTAATTCGTGTATGTGCCTTTGGAAGTTGTGAGTGTGTGTGTGTGTGTGTGTGTGTGTGTGTGTGTGTGTGTGTGTGTGTGTGTGTGTGTGTGTGTGTGTGTGTGTGTGTGTGTGTGTGTGTGTGTGTGTGAACAATGATGAAAATAATAATACATCATATTACAATTATTATACTAATCTTGTATCGATTTACCGACAATGCTACCAACACCCATTATGCATGTTACCATCTCTTATGACTTGGAATACCCTCCTTTCTTATAATAAATAAATAAATAGATAAATAATGAACAAAAAAAAAGTAAATAATAGAAGATAATATTAATAATGTCACGTCCTAGGCTCGCAGCTAACCCTTCCTTCCCCTTGCAGAGAACGCCATGGGCCTCGTCGGGTCGGCCAAGCGAGTCCTCCGATGGTGCCCCACGCGAGCCATGCGCCGAGGGGGGACGCTGCTGCTGCTGTGGTGCTCCTTCTGCTACCTCGTGTTCAGGTGGGCGAGCGGGAGGTAGGGGGGACGGGGTGGGAGGTGAGGGAGGGAGGGAGGGAGAGAGGGAGAGAGGGAAGATGGGAGAGGGAGGGAGGGATGTAAAGAGGGAGAAAGAATAGGGGATAAAGTGTGTGTGTGTGTGAGAGAGAGAGAGAGAGAGGGGGGGAGATAGGGGGGGTGAGGGAGAGAGATTCTATTGGTAGATGTTGAAAGAACTTGTGATTGATAGGGCTGTCGGGTCAGATTTGCAGAGCATTGATACCTTAGAATGCAAATATAATGGGAGCAATTACTCTTTAGATGAAGATATCGAAGTTAGCAAACTCTTTGAAATCAATTGTAGTGTTATTTATAATTGTACATTAAAGCAGATTGATGAGCCAGATTTGCACAATAATCTAGGATAATAGAACGTAAATTTAGATGTTAAAAATGTCGAGCACTCGATGTTAACACTGATAATCGATGTACTTTTTAGCATTTGTCTCTGTTAAGCATGAAGCCATTTGAGAAAATAAAATATTTACTATGAGTCGCGTATCTTATTTAGCGTCTAAAAAGTAGTCTCGGGAATTGTATTAGAATATTTCTTTGCTGCGTATCGTCACTGACGAAGGCCATTCCCGGCAGGTTCTCCGGCCAGGACGAGTCGGCGTTCAACCACGCGGGCACGATGACGGGCCGCCTCCTGCTGCAAAAGATCGTGGAGACGCGCGCGCCGCCGGTGGCCACCACGGAGGCCAGCTCACCCAACGCCACCACGGAGTTCAACCCCCATGAGCTCGAGCCCTCCATCGACAAGTCCCCCTCTCTCTCGGAGAAGGACCTGGCGGCGCAGATCCAGGGCCTGATCCCCAACCTGCCCGTGGAGTACTGGCAGAAGTACAAGGGCAAGGTCCTCTCCAAGAACAAGACCTGCGCCAAATTCCCTTCCCTCTACGACATCAGCTTCAACAACATGTACTGGCAGACGCTGCAGACGAGCAACGGCACCTTCCACCTGTACGGCGCCTACTACGACAACCGCACGCTGGTGGCGATGAAGCCGGTGATCAGGGTCCTGGGCATGATCAACCGCCTGGAGCCGCGCGTCAAGACCTTCTGCCAGCTGTGGTTCGACGGCTACAAGGAGCCCGTGTTCGCCAAGGTGTGGGAGTACAAGTACATCTGGTACAAGAAGTGGGGCAATTACAAGAACGGCCTCTTCCAGCCCTACCTGATCGCATGCCAGGTCCCGCCAGGCTACAGGCACCTGGTCCCCGAGTCAGTGTCCTTGGTGGAGCGCCCTTGCGACATGGCCACCACCAATCTCAGGGTCATCAACAACCGGCCTCCAAACGGCAAGAAGGAGGACTTCGCCGTGTGCGTGAAGGGGCTCGACTTCCTGCATGACGACCTGAGTGTGCGCCTAGTGGAGTGGCTGGAGATGCTTTTCCTGCTGGGGGCGCACAAGGTGTTCCTCTACGACCTGGAGGTCCATCCCAACATCTCCAAGGTGCTCAACTACTATGAGGAGCAGGGGCGCGTCGAGGTCACGAAACTGACCCTGCCTGGCGAGCAGCCCAACATCCCTGGCCTCATCCACATGTACCTCAAGTCGAAGGTCACGAACAAGAGGCAGAACGAACTAATTCCCTACAACGACTGCCTCTACAAAAATATGTACCGCTACAAGTACATTGCCTTGCTGGACACCGACGAGGTCATCATGCCCAAGAGCTCCATGACGTGGAAGTCCCTGATGGAGACGGTGGTGCCCAAGGCCCTCAAGACCAAGAAGGACCCCCGCGCGTCCTACAATGTGCGGAACGTCTACTTCATGGACACGATGCGCCACACCCACGGCTGGTTCAGGGAGATCCCCCACTACATGCACATGCTGCAGCACGTGTACCGCTCGCGCAACTACACTAAGCCCGGCCAGTACGTGAAATGCTTCCACGACCCCGGCCGCGTCCTCACGCTGCACAACCACTTCCCTCTCTCGTGCCTCGGCGGCGGCTGCTCCTCCTACGCCATCGACACCGAAGACGCGCACCTGCAGCACTACCGAGCCGACTGCGTGACCACCCTGAAGAAGTCCTGCTCCACGGAGTACAAGAACCATACCATCCTCGACACCACCATATGGAGGTACCGGGAGCCGCTGGTGGGGCGGGTCACGGACACCCTCGTGCGCCTGGGCTTCTTCACCCCTGGCACGGCGTCCAGACCCAACGACCCCCCCGCGTCGGCCGTCAGGAGAAAGTGATCCCCCGCGCTCTAGTGAGTCGCCGAAGGTGGTGTTGTCCATGTGCCTTACCTGGTGTGATCCGCCCGCAGTCAGGGTCAAGCGTTGCCCTTCCGAGTCCCGATATCATCCTCACTGTCAAGTCCTCCTCCCCTCCCTTTGCCACCTCCTTCCTCCCCCTGTGCCTCCGCCGAGGTGGAGGGTGGCATCGTCCCTGTGGTGATTCTTGCGACATATCTTCATGCTGTGTGAGTGGGCGTGGCGGCGCGGCAGGACTGTCTGAAGTGTCACGACCTCCCGCATATTCGCCAGCGTCGGGCATAAATGTCGAGAACGTGGTTTATTCACCTCTAGTGACGCGTGTGTCTTTTTATATATTAGAAGGGTATTGGATATTTTTATGAACGGTGAATGCTTATGAATAATATAGCCAGATTCCCATTTGGAAACTGAAAACAATATTAGCTAAAGCACAACTTCAGGTGCCACCATCAGCTGCTGTAGAGAGAACAGCGTAAATATATCTGCACAAATTCATTTCCCAACAGATTTATTATTCAGTGTTTGTGGCTTAGTATCTTAAAACGTAAAACCAGTATGATCCATATCTTCTCTCACGAGGGAGGGACAGTCACCGGTGTGGAATACGAAGACTCAACTGTGATTTGTAGACTGTACGACCTTACAAAGCAGTAATGTAAATATAGCTTAGGATTAGCAAATTTCGCCCTCCATTGTCACTAGGTCAAGCTCCGGCCACGCGAGGGCCGGCTTCTCTGTGTTGTGCGTCAGTTTCATCTTTATTTTATTTGGGGTTTTCATATTTATCAGTATTAAGGAAATTGCAAAAGACAATATTGAAATGTTTTTATTTGTTTGTTGAATTTTGTTTGTTTTTTGCTGGGTGGGTCGGAGGCGAACAACCGTCTTTGCTTCGAGATTAAACCTATTTATATTAGGGTCATGCATATCAAAACTACAAGATCATCAAATGTTAAATGTAAAAAAAAAAAAAAAAAATTGATAGCAAAACATTTTCAACATGTCAATTTTTCATTCAGTTTGCAGGTGTCCCATTGCGTGCAAATGACCTCAAGTACTTAAGACCCAATAATGTGTGATAATGAATAAACCACAACATATCAGTGCTAGGAAGTGAAACCATATTTTAAAGTTCTTTCATTGACAGCAAGGAGAAACTGCCAGATTTCTCAGCCAAAGCCATGATAAACTGATTACGAAGGCAAGTCCTTATACAATTGGACTTCATCGGGTAATAATAGTCGTTGACATGGTTATTTGATTAAGCCGATTTACTTCGCTTTCATTTCATTATTATAATTATTATTTTATTCATATTTAGTCATTTTCGTTTTATTCTATTTAAAGATTTGTAAAACAACGTTGTCTACGGGAAAATGAAATGCATTAGAGCGTCGATACTATCGATGCCTTTATTATTTAGAAACTACTATCAATCATTCTTCTTAAGTTATTCCTCTCTTCATTTCACATTTTGTGCCTTTTTCATTAACCATTCCGTTCGTGTTAAGTCTGCTTTCATTCTTCTCGCACGATAAAAATGAAAAAGAAAATTGAATTGTATTAAGATTTTTGTTTCAGGTGTGAGAGGACGACTAGACCTTTAATTTCTATTTAATTTGGTGTTGTTTCGTGGTAAAACAAATGATAATTGCACGTGAAAACAGACCTTAGTTATATAATTGATGCTTTAAAAAAGAATGTTGTATTTTTTCCTCTCCTTTCCTGTATTTATAACGTGCCCTGTTTGTTGATAAAGACAAATTGGCACCTGTTTGTTTTGCATAGACTATTAAGGTTGAACGTGACTTCTCTGTGAATAGGCAACCAGGGGTAATTTCTGCCAGGCAACCTTTTTCTCTTGAATCATCCAATCATATTCATTTTGAGTGCCATTTTCATTAATGCCTTCTGTATATATTAAACTTAAGTCCGTTTTTTGTATCGAACACTTAATAAAGCTGTAAAAGTTTGTGTGTGGTTTCCTTGTAGTTTCCTTGGAGATACAGATTCAGATATCAAGCTAGACCTGAGGAATAAATATGTTTAAGAAATTCTGGTATACCATATTTTCCTGTCAAAGAAATTGTGGATTTGGCACCCTTTACACCTTGATTTCCATTGTATAGATACCCACATCCCTGCTCTCTCACCTTTAAAGGTCACTGTACCAAGTAGCCAAAAATAAATGTGTTTAGGAACGTATTTACTTGATATAGATATACATAAAGGATAAGACGTGCTACCCTTATCAACGGAGACTAATTAATCCCTAATTTTCCAGCCAGAGGCACTGGCTCTGAGAGGTTTGGCAGAGAAATAGAGCAAGGGGATTCCTGTTTATATAGTTCCATTCCATACACCATTGGACAGCAGTGCCCAGGATTTGTTGACAATGTAAGTTCAATATATAGATTTTAAAAGATTCCAGAATAAGAATAAACTATATAATAAACTACCAAATGAAGGACATAAGGAACTACTTCCTAAGCTCTAATATCAAAGCCGGATTTACGCATAAAAAGAAAACTACAACCTAGGACTGCGGTTCTCAATTCGTGTACCTTGATTATCTTTCGAGCGTGTGGCATAATGTTTTGCAGATGTGTATCTTGCTTTGAAATTATTTTTTAGTCTGGAAAATTATCAAAATGTAGCCAAACCCAAGTTAACCTAATCAGAAGTTCCCATTTAGTTTTCTTGGAGACTGATTTGCAGTAGTTTGTACACTTTCTAGAGTATATGATAGCTGCATATATGTGTAATACGTCCGTTTTCGTATATTAATTGAGTAAAGAGTTGGTGTGTCACAGACGTCTATGGTATCATTCTCGTGTGTCGCCACGCAGCCTCCAAATCATAGTGACTTTTCAGAATTTAATGTATATTACATCTGTATGAGACTCAATTGTTCCTGCTAATGATAAAAAGAATAATTTTAAATGTTTTCAAATTCTGCGAAACCCTCATTTTCACTAAACTAGTTACCTCCAAGCTTCTTTATAATGCCTAGGGCCTCGGTAAGTCTGAATCTTGCCTCCCCCCCCCCTAAAAAAAAAATCTTCCCACCTTGAGGTCGAAGAGGTAATTGTTGTTGCAAGCACACTGGCCAATAAAGTGGTCTTAAATCAGACACACACACGCCGTCTCCCACGAAAGAGTAAGGGGGATAATGTGATTTGTGGTTTCATTGATTGTTAAGGGAAGGACTGCCAATGTGTGCGCGCGCCAGTCAGGTCAGCTGGAGAGTAATGATGTACTGGACAAGCAAAAATAAGCAATAAAGGAGGGGGGCAGAGGAGGGAGAATAAGGATTAGAAACTAGAAGATAGATTACAAGGAGAGTCGAAAGTCGACAATCCTTGTATGGGACTTTTGTGTCATGCGTGAACCTTTCAGAGCTCCCTACTTATAAGAAAATTATTTTTGTAGAGGATGCTTCAGCTAATATGACTGAATATAAACGTATGTACTTGCTTTGAGCAGGGGATTGAACGAAAATACAACACGAAAAAAATATATGTTTAAACTGGAAACATTGGACGAAAAAAAGAGCGATTACCTAGCCGAGCGAGAAAAAAGACATGCATTTTTTCACCTAAACAATTAGCTGAACACGAAAAAAATCTGAAATAAACAGGAACAGTTGGTGAACGAAATAAATAATAAATGAACATGAACATTTTTGGTGAACTAGGCACCCTTCCTCCCAACACACCCTATACCACCACCCCCAGACTTCCTCTGCATTCCTTCCCTGTTATTCCTTCCGCTCCATCATGGATGCACACGTGGTCCTTTTGTCACAACAAACCCGTCCCTGGACCCTCCCCCTGCTGGTATTTCTCCTGAAGCTGCTGCTCCACTTGATCGCCCTTAACCCCCTTTCCCCCCTTGCTTACTCCTACCTGACCCCATGGACATCCCTACTGAATCCCACACTTTCCTTTGACAACTTTGGTCTAATCACCCTTTTCCTGATGCCTATCTTAAACCCATTTATTCGCCCCCTCTATTCCCACCATTCTTTATAATTATCAACAGCATACTACCCTGAACAGCTCTACGATGTCTGACGTGTACCACATTTAATCATCAACTATCATCTTTACACTCTTTCATCACTACACCTATCTCTAGTGCTACATGGCCTTTGATGTCTAGCACATCTATTTTGCTTTGTAACTATTAACCATCCTTTGATGAAACGGGTAACTGCTCGACATGAGTAAGTGATAACAAGAGAAAGTGATAAACAAGAGAAAGTGATAAACAAGAGAAAGTGATAAACAGGAAAAAATTAAGTCCCAGAGTTCCGCTGGTATAAAAAATCATGAAGCACACAACTGCAAGAAAAGCAAAAAGGCTCGACAAAGGCATAAACAAGGAGACGAAAAACGAGGCCGGAGGGAAGGGAAGAGCAATGGCATGGCGAGAAGGGGTGTGATGCGGGCGATTAGGTTAGACGGAAGGCGCTTAAGGCAGGTTGAAAAAAAACAATTGTGTTGGATTTGTGAATTTTACTAGATCTGACCGATACAAAGGGGAGGGAAATGCAGAATATTAGATACTCGGTAACAGGAGGGCGAGGATGATAAGTCAGAACAAGAAGGGGAATAAAACAATTATATGGGAGAGCTAAAACACTTAAGCAGAGGAAGGAAGCGGGAGAAGCGCCAGCGCAGTCTAGGGGGTGCTCAGGACGCTCCTAAAATTCGAATGCACGAGAAACAAAGGTCCGTAAATTTGAATGTGAGACATAAAAAGTACAAGGAACTCGTTTAAGTGTATAACGCAGATGAACAAGGACTGCGCGCATGTAATTGCTCCGTAGATGTTATCTTTAACATCAAATATGGAAAGTCAATGCTAATTGGCTTATTTGTCTTCAATTATGTATATTTTCCCTTCCTTCTCTCGCATTCCTTTCCCGTTTCTCTTCCGACTCTTGCGTGCGCATTAAGCAACTGCAGGAAAACTTTATTTCAGTTTTTCACTTTTTTATTATCAATATTGCTTTGTTTTATTTCCATTTTTAACACATTACCGTAAAATGGAGTTGGATCCTGGCCATTGCTTACGCGTGCGGCCACTGAGGGTGGTTTGTGCATTATGACGTTCTCGTAGTTTTATGGTGTTCTTATTAGCGGTTTGCGCAAGCGAGTGTTTAGCAGTTCTAAGCTCAGTAATCCTGCGTAGAGTCTCTGCAGATATTAATTTAGTATATTTCGTTCCGAGTCCCCAACGTACTGCTCTGCTATGGACATCTCGCACCCTAAGACTTTCTCTGCTTGGCAATGCAACCAGCTGATCGGGTACGTTTTTGAAGAAGGGGACTGAGTGATATTTTGGCTGTAGTGATGGGGTGTTCTGTGCCGCGGGACTAAAGGCCTTTTGCTGGGCGGCATTGGGTCCCTGTTTGCCTGTCGATGGACTGCCTTGTGGGCGTGCATTTAGGGTTACATGATCTTATGCCATCGACAGGATTACAACCTGCTCGATGACGTTTCATTGGCGTAACCTTAGCTTTTGTATTTTGCAGCTCCCTAGTCAGCTTTTTCTCTCGGTGCGCATCCAGGTCAGCTTTGGGGCGAGACATTGATAGTAACAATGACTGGTAATAACATTATATTAACAATAACTGGTAATAATGTGATAGTAACAGTGCCTGGTGATAGTAACAATGACTGATTATAATGATAATAATAATGATGATAAGAATAGCAATATTGAAGACGATAATGATGAAAACATAATAGAACAATAATGACAATGATGAGAACGATAAAAATAAAGATAAATAATGACAGTGATGATTAATAATTATTGTTGTTATCAGTATCATCATCACTATTATCGTCTGTTACTAACATTATCAATATTATCATTATCATTATTATACTACTAAAACTATTGTTATTATTGTTATTAGTATCATCATTATTAATACCAATGCTAATATCATTATCATCTTCGTTAGTGTTATTGCTAATACTACTATTACTGTTACCATCATCATTATCATTATTGCTAATATTATTGATATTACTACTACTACTGTTAATGATAATAATAGTACTACTACAACAATATCATCATTAATACTAATGTTATAATCATTATCATCATCATTACAACGACTACTACTACTGTTATCATTCTTATTATTATCTTCGTCCTTATCATTTTCATTATAATTGTTGTAATTATTAATGACATTACTACTATTACTACTACTATCATTATTCTTACTATTGATATTACTAATACTACTATCATTATCATAATATTCAACATATCAATAATAACACTGATAATGATAATGACAATAATAATAATAATAATAATTATAATAATAATAATAATAATAATGATAATAGTAATAACAATGATTATAATGAAAATGATAGAATAAAAATGACGAAAATGATATTTATTATGCTATTGATAATGCCCTAATGATGACAATGATGACGAAAATGAGAGTAATAGATGTAATACTGATAAAAATAGTGTTAGTGGTACGCATAACAATAGCAGTAACAATAATAATAAATAATAATGATAGTAGTAGTAGTAATAATAATAATAATATCAACGATATTCATGATAACAAATAACAATTAGAATAACACCACTGATACGAAAAACAGCAATAAAAATAAAACCATAAAACAAACCAAAAAAGCAAGGGTCACGGCACCTCCGGAGAAGACCTTCGCGTCGGCCTGGGATGGACGCGAGCGCTGGGCCTCCGCGCGGGGTCGGCGCTCCGACCACTCCGCCATCGCTGCCTGGAAATTCCTTTGGCTTTTGATGGATTTATGATCATTATAACGGCCTCTGTGTTCATCATCGGAGCCGGGGACACGATGGCTGAAAATAAGCACAATAGATAGTTGCATTGATTGATTAAGATGTAAATAAAATGTTTGTGAAGTCATTGTTTAAGGGCAAATGTTTCAAAAATGATAAGACACTGATTTCTGAAGTCACTTCATGGTGATGATAATGATGGTAATGAAATGATAATGATGGTAATGAAATGATAATGATAACAATAATGGTGATAATGATTTTTAACAAAATAATCATAATAAAAATAACTAAGAATAATGATAATTAAAGTGATAATAAACATTATCCTATTAATAAAAAAGTGATAATGACTGACAAAAAATATGAGAATAAAAATAGTGATAATAAAAATAATAAGCATCAAAATTATCTTTATAATAGGAAACAAATATTAGTAACGATAACTTCATCAATAATAATAATGATGATGATAGCAACAATAATCATAATAAAGATAATAAGAATCATCATTATCATTATCATCAATATTTTTTATCATCACAATTATCATCACAAATATCATCAATAATAATAATAATAATAGCAGCACAGAAAGAAAAAAAAAAAGATGGCGCTTGCGAGGAACATCTTGGCATCAAGGGGGATCGAACGCCACTCTCCTGCCTGAGAATCGGCGCCTGAACCAACTCGGCCACCGTGGATTGATGATAATTATGCTGTCGGTAAATTTATGCTTAACAGTTCATTTCATATTAATTATTGGAGGTGATGTTATATGGCGGAATAAAAGCTATCGATGATTAATTAACAAAACAAAGGGCAGTTGGAAGAAATATGTAAAGAATTATAAGATTCCATTAATTCGTGGTAGATCATCACTTCTGGAATCTTCTTTAGGGGGAAGTGACGCATAATTCTATCTCATTAATGAGATTATTTAGACGATTTATACACTTTGGTAACACTAGATTAGTGATGAAAATTTAGTCTCATGGTGAAAATTGATTTTCTTTACATCTATCTACAACACAAGTCTTTTTAATGTATTTTCCTCCTTTTCTTGCTTACAAAATTTGATCTGATAGCATTTCATATCCTCAACTCGATATCACAATTTCATTTATACTATAATTTGCTATCCACATTACCACTGTTATGTACATCTATGCACAATCCTCTTCAATGTCAACCCCCTCTTCCCTTATTACTACTCTTCATCCTTATTGTCCTCCCCTGACCTTCCCGGCAAACCCTTTCCTGCCGAACCTCAGCCCTCTTAATACTTGTCCTGGAACTGTTTCTATTCCACCAAATGCTTGTCCCATGTATGACAAGGACTGGGCAGACTGTGAGAATGACCAACTCCCCTGCCTTGCTGAATATGATGCAGTGCCAGTACAGTGTTACGCTATTTCTCGCAGAGGCCTGTGTAAGACGCACGTCGATATTGCCAAGGTTATCTTCCATAGACATGCCCTCCCCCATGAGGTTTATATTGGTGGATTGTCTTAATGTCCGACAATATCGACTCCTCCCTCATCAATGTCAGAAATGTTGCGTTTTGGCCACCTAGCCAAACCTTGTCGCTCCACAGCCCGCTGCCCTCTGTGCCCAACCTGGTCATGACCATTCAATTTACCCTGCTCAGTTGCGTACATGTGCCAATTGTGGAGACTCCCATAATGTATTTTATAGGAGCTTTCCTGCCTATAAGGTCGAATGCGAGGTAGCAGTCCTCATTCAAACTTCGCTCTGCTCCCTTGCCATCTTCACAAGATATTTTTGAATCTCCCCAGGTATCTCTCCCCTATACCCTAAACCTACACCCTATGTCTACTCAACTAATCCCCCAGTCAAATACATTTTCCGTTCTAAATCCAGATACCCCAATCTCTACTACGTTCCTGATACCTACCCCCCCTCCTCACTTTATTTGTCGTACCAGGCAACCTAAACGTTCCACTTCAGTCACTCCTACATTCTGCTACACCTTCCTCCTCTTCTGTTCCTCAGATCACTCTTTTCTCCTCAAGAGAACCTTTGCTTCTCAGTCCTCTTTACCCAACTCCCCTCCAGAAACCCTTGAAGACCTCCAAAACTTCCTGAAGATGACCCAAAGGAACACTCCGCTCCTTCATCCACCCACCAATCCCTGTTCCTACTCCTACATTTGAAGTATTTGCAGGTATCCATCCTCGGATTCCCTCCACATCCTCCTTCTCTGCCTCTTATCACAAATGTCCTCCTCCAGACCCCTCCCCTCCAGACATTCTTCCTGATACTTCGCCAATTATCCCTCTCATCCCCTTGATTATACCCCCCCTCAGTGACCGATACAATAATTCACTAATTTGCCCTACCACCTTAATCTTCCTCTATCGCATTACAAATGGCAATGTATGTGAATATTTAGTGTTGTGATGAGGTCGACTTTGTGTAATTGACAAATACTAGCCTGACATCCATCCTCCTGATACTACCGATATCAATCCTCTTCCAACTCCGTCCCAACAAAACCCATCCCTCTCAACTCCAACTGCTGCTATCTATCCTCCCGACACTCATTCTCCTCCTCATTCATATTCCCCCTACGCCACTTCCTCCTAATCCCACCCAACACAACCCAACCCCCTCACCTCCAACTATACGTACATTCTTCCTCCATCCATCCCCTCTATCATTTCCACTCCCTCCTAGCTACACGCGTGAAACACTTGTGTAATTCCCTTACCTAATCCTACCATAGCCCATACACAAGGCAACTTCTTTACCCATCTTTAGCCTTTAACCCTACAAGATAACTAGATAGTTGATGCATAGCAACTGTCACCCTTCACCTCTCCTTTAATATACTTTCCTATAGTGCTATATGACCTTGTGTCTAGGACATTTATTTTTAACCATTAACCAACCAATCTAAATCTATATTAATATGTTCCTTCTCCCGGGAGCCCTCTTCTGCCGACGGATCAACCATTGGGAAGGACGTAGTGTTATCTTTCAGGTATGATTTTTTCGTTATATTCTTTTCTATACTTTTGGTATACATTACAGCGACTTTGATATATTTAGGGTGGAGGCCACAGTGTATATAACTAGGCTTATTTGGGGCTTGTAGAACTAAGAATATAACATTTGAAACTCGTTTATTATCGTTTAGGTTTCTGATTTAAAAAGTATGAGCTTATCATTTGCTCTCACAAAGGAGTGGCCAAACAAGTAAGTCGAAGTGGTAACACATCACATGACACTAATGCAACCCGCAATCAACCTCAGTCCATTGTCAATCACATCCCATTTGGTCCTTACACGTCCTCTCCTCGCATAACGTGATCCACAGTGCAAAGAAACGCCCAGATACATGTATTAGAACACTGCACAAAGGGGATCAGATACAAGTCCAAACATATTTACACCCAGGAACCTTTATTTATAAGTGAGAGAGTGCATCTCTTTTCATAGTGTATCTGTGATACATGAGCTATAGTTCAAGGCCTTGCATTTCCAGGAACCTTCAAAGCTTGCTAATATATTGGAATTAGTGCATCATGTTAAAAAACCTCGGTTGTTTATGACTTAAATGAAATACATTTTTAAGTTACATCACTTTACAAAGGGTCTTGCCAGTAGTGTCATGGAAAAGGAAACGTTGGATTTTATAACTTGCATTTATTAAATACTCCAAAATTGTCAATGTATTCATTTATTACTTGTGTCCTTGCAGCTACCATCTCCTTGGAAGGCTGCAAGCTAATACATCCTCCTGAATACTTCACTGCTTCACAAACATGAACAAGTGCAGCTTGGGTTGATGGCAGCTGTTTACTACGCAGTTTGGACTTCAAAAGACCAATCTGCTAAAAGAAAACAACTATGAATTACAACGTACATGTTAAAAGATCACTACAAATTAACGAAACGATGTGGTACACCAACCTTTGAAAAAATTGTCAGCATCTGCATTTGGAGTGGGTAGAGCTAAAAGGTCCAAGACAGAATATGGAAGGAGGATAAATGATTTCCGTCTTCGCCATCTAACTCCAAGATTCCTTGATAAAATTCCTCAAGGTCCTTGGATTCTGCAAATGTCATAGTAATATTAGCTATTGTGAGGAACCTTCACTCCTCATCCAACTTCTGTAGGATACCTTGCTCATAGGCACTAAACCCAAAATCCTAAGCTTTGTGCTCTCGGTTGTTTTTTCCACCTACAAAATAACTCATCACATTCAACTACTTTTCCTTGGTTTCCTGCGGCTGCCATAGTTGTTAATGACCTTATTACAAACTTCACTGGCAAATGACCGCCAGTCCACCACTGTATGGGCTGACCATTTCAAGTTTTCTTCAATGTGCTTTTGTGAATGGAACGGTATTAAGTACATCTTAAATAATAAAAAATATAAACTTTTTTGATTTAGATTTTTCTAACCAACTTTTTTGAAAATTGACACTAAAATTTTATTTTGATTAGTTTATACTTTTCTTCTTGTGTCTCGTCATCATCTGGGGGCTAACGCTGACGAGTGCGCATAGCCACATCCACCCTTTGTTTCCACCTTTTGGGATCCCTCATGGCAAGCCGCCAGGCAGGGACTTAGCCCATCTCGAGCTTCTCACGACAGGTTTGATCGATTTGCCCAAGCCACGACCTCCAAGGTCATCCCACAGACCTCCTCCATCCAGGGTTGTCTCTTCACCAAGCTGGTCAGGATCCTGTGGGAAACGAGCCAGGTGGCCATATAGCCTGAGTTAGCGATCACGGATTGTGCAGATAACAGGTCTTGTACCATTCTCACGGTGTAACCGTTGGTTGGATACATGGTCCCACCAACAGTACCCCATAATGTCCAGGTTTCACTACTGTAGAGCAAAACTGGCATTATCAGTGCCTTGAAAACCTGTAGTTTGGTCCTGCACAGGTACCAGCATCTCCAAATACTCTTGTCAAGAGAGTTCATGACCCCTGCTGCCAGGCCAATCCGTCTGCCAACTTGCTGGTCTGACAGCCCAGAGTTATGAACCGCAAGCACGTACCGACTGAACAGGTTCTCCTAGCAAGTCCCCAAAGTCCTGGATCTTGGTCTTGGTCCAGACCTCTTGACCCAAGGGCTTCGCTTCATTACTAAATGCATCATGAGCCACCACCAAGGTTTCAAAATACTCAGAATAGCAACATCATCGGCAAAGTCAAGGTCTGTAACCTTGATATTGCTTAGTGTTGCTCCACTATGACTTTGAACAGTAGCTCTGCCTAGTATCCAGTCCATGCAAGTATTGAAGAGTGTTGGTGCAAGAACACAGCCTTGCCTCACTCCTGAACTAACAAGAAAGAAGCTTGACAGGCCCCCCACCATACTTTACAGCACTTTCAGTACCAGTATACAGATTTACTATTAGTCCAATAATCTTTGGAATTCCTCTCTACCAGGAGTGAATCCAGATTACTCCAGCCTCTGATGCCTCATTAGGTGGTCTCTGATACGTCTCAGAAAGATGTGGGCAAGAACCTTGCCTGATATACTGAGCAGTGTGATGCCTTGGTGATTGCTGTAGTCCCATCGGTCCCCCTTCCCCTTCCAGAGAGGGATGACCACACCCCTCAACAGGTCGGAGAATGGTACCGGACCGCCAGATGGCAGCCAGGACAGCCTGCAACCCATGCACCATAGGTTTACCACCAGCCTTTAACATTTCAGCTGGGATGCCGCAAATACCCGCTGCTTTGCCACTCTACAGCTTGGAGATCGCCCCCCTAATTTCAGTTAGGGAGGGTGGATCCTCACTGACATGTGGGGTTCAGTTTTCTTAGGGTTTGGTATGCAGGCCGAAGGTCATTTACTAAGAAATGGCCTTCGACCTCCTTAGCAAGACTTCTAATAAACTGTTCCATGTCCCTTCTTCAGAGAATGAGTTCTGCGCACACGAGAACGGTGCAATGCCGGTCCCCTGTCAGACGAGCCACACGACAAGTATCTGTGGCTTCCAGTGTCTCCTGTGAGATAAAATTCTGTATTGTCCTTGGGCGTTCACCAATCGACTCTGGGGCTGCATCAAGCATTTTGCACGTGAAGGTGTCCCACAGAAATACAGGGTCGGTCCTGTATTTCTGTGAAACGACCAGAGATTGCCTCAGCAAACCTCCAAGCACTCCTCCAGCCTGTCCAGATGAAACACCCTAGGGTGATCACTGGAACGTCCCACACCCAATCTATGGTCAGTACCACAGAACTCGGCACTCCTATACACCCTGCAGTTCTGGAGGATTCTCCAAGTACTAATGAGTATATGGTCGATCTCCTTGGTTGCATTACCCGCATCGCTGTACCATGTCTGGGTTTGGGCATTAGTACCAGGAGCCAGAAATCCTCAATTTCTGGGACCTTGCAAAGTCCCAGAAATCCTCAATTTCAGGTTATTCTCGCTGCCGGTATCAGCTCCTGAACTATGAGGACCAACAGACATCTCATAGCCAACTTGATCTCAGCCAGATACCACATTGAAGTCACCCTGAACAAAACGAATATCCCGCCGGGGACAGCTGTCTGCCACAGATGCAAGTTTGGCGTAGAACATCTTTCATGTCGAGTTTACAAACATCGGCAAGAGCGTACACAGCATTAAGGGACGAAGCCAAATACTAGCTTCAGTCTCAATACCATTATATGCTCATCGACTGGAGTAACCTCTACCACCGAGGGCTGGAGCCTACTGGAGATAGCTATGGCAACTCCCTGGAGATGGGGACCGTTGCTGCAGCCTAACCAGTAGTAGGTGTAGCCACCTACACTGATCGTGCCGCTGCCAGGTCTTCTCACCTCCGAGAGAGCAGTCACCCCAAATCTCAGTCTCCCCAGTTCCCACGATAGTAGAGGCAACCAATAATCCTAACACAGAGCGGATGTTCCAAGCCCCCACCGACTTCCCGCCTGAAGTTCACCCTCAAGCAGTTACTCCGGGTGGACGCCACCTCTGCCACCCCCGCCGACATGCTGTAGAACCCAACATCCACCTGTGGGGTTCCCTTGGGGTTTTCATTCCAGGCTGGCAGCTGCCAGAACACAGGAGTGATGAGTACTTCTCGTTCCCATCCTGCATCCCGGCAGCCGCCCTCCCCGTGGGGCCCGCAGTCCGCCTCTCTTTCCGGGTAGGAGGGGCATTTCCCCTGCCCCCAGCATTACCAATTACATGAGACGTTGCTCTAGGGAGAAGAGGACTGGCAAGGCCCACCTCCCCCGAGCCTCCCATTAACCCCAGGGGGCTTAGGGGCAGGAGTTAGTACAAGGCTAGGGCGTATCCACACACCGGTGGGCCACGACCCTGTACCTCTGGGGCCTCCTACTGCTCCGAGATCTCCTACAGTTCAGCCTGGGACCGCAAGGTACCAGTTTCCATAGGTGGCCACACAGAGGCACTGCAGAAGTCTTGATGATGGAGAGGCTATGCACTGGCAGGGGAGGCTTATGCATAGCTGCTCCCTTTTTCACACTAGGCTAGCCAGTGTTGGCAGCTGCAAGAAAGAAGGCATGCAAGCACTTAACACTATTTAGGCTACCACACCATCCCTTCGCACCACCCTGTGCATGAAGCACCCACCCATTTTTTATTTAATTTTTTTTTTTTTTTTTTTTTGTATGTTGCACTGAAATCCGTCTATTTGGATTGTAACAGCAATCTCTATGGATGCCTTCAATTTGGTACCGTTAGAGTTAAGGAACAGTGACGAATGCACAAGTGAAATGCATGTATAAATGCAAATTCTAACATGATTCTCTTTTTACTTGACTTACAACAGATGACATCAGAAGTGGTTTGTATATTAGGAAATTTGCCATCTATTACAATCCTTCAGATGGCAGCAATAAAAATTACTGTTTCTTTTACTATCATTACTGGTAAATGCTTTAACGATAAATGAACATCAATACATTGGTAAATCTTTATATATGTACTATTATAATCATAACCCAATCTCCGACATGGATCACACAATTCTCAATGTAAATAGGTCAGGTGAGCCCCAACCATTCTCCAAATAATGAGGGCAGGTGTACCCCTCTATGTCGATTCTGTATTTTTACAGAGCGACATACCCACCTAGAGACTAAGTCAAAAAATTTGTCTTTCTACATGTCCGTGGTTTCTTTGCTTTTATCAGTTATGTGCAATTAACCTTTTTATCCTCTGGGAATAGATTATCAGGGCAGAATAAACAAATATTTCACTTTCATCAATTATATTAAACATCTATATATACACAAAAATTCCACACATATACAAAGTAAATCCGTGATCGGTTTAAGTGTAAACTCCGTCCGTATAACAGGTGTAGAGTCGGCGGAACGAAGTGAGGTGGCCAGGCCGAGTTTGTAATCTCCCAGGGTTCAAGCCCAGGGTAGCACTGGTGGAGCGGGCTGCAGCTATCAACAGCAACACTCGAATAAGAACACATGAAATGGAGGCTGCAACAAATAATTCACGTTACATAATGTTCATTTCATCACTATTTCCATCACTTCGGTAGTCACTTTCAGTAAATTTTCTTAAGGAATTCACCAATCACAAAAGATATGCAAGATAAATAAAAAAAGAATGTACTTACAATGTGTACAGGTGTGGAGCTCGGAATAGAGTGACTAACCATAGAATGGCAACCACCGACTATGGTTACGTGGCGTGTTTCAGTCCGAACATGTGGTTCGAACGGGTGGAGGCAAACCAAATGAACCACTCTTACTCCTCATACACACACCATACACACATACGCACAACAAAGATAGTGAAATAACCACTATAAGAACCATAAGCCATTGACACTACAGGAAATACAAAGATTTCTTCGATTCTCAGCATTTTTTCTGTGAATGAAGCGTTCAGGAGCTTGAGTACCATTTCTCCACGGCAATCCTGATTAGACAGTACCATTGGTAGGGGAGGGCATGCAGTATATCAGGGAAATTATGGGGGTAAGAATAATAAAGATCAAAAACTATCAAAGTAGCACAAAAAATGCTTAAAATTGGCCAATGAAACTCTACAGATGTAACTGCCATCTTTGAAATTCTACGGCCTGACGTGCCAGAATTTTAAAAATTCTTCGCCTCTTTGCGCAGGTGCCAGGAAACCCACTCTTACACCTGTATAGACTCAGCCTATCACAAGGAATCCTCCCAAGCTCCTGGACTAAAAGTTTAATCATCCCAATACCCAAATCCAAAACTGACAAATACAGACCAATTTCCTTGACTTCCTGTCTGTGCAAAGTACTTGAGAGAATAATTCTGAACAGACTCGTGTACCGTATACATGCTAGGTTATCCCCCAGACTGTATGGATTTCTCCCAAGACGTAGCAGTCAGCATTGTTTTGCAGAATACTTAAACTCAATATCAGGCATGCGAACCGTATTTCTTGATCTTCAATCTGCCTTTGATATTGCAAACAGAGAAATGATCCTTGAGCAACTAGCTAGCTTTGGTATTCAGGGAAAACTGCTAACATAGATTCAAATGTATCTATCCAATCGATCAGCTCAGGTTTTTTTCAGGGGTGTTAAGAGTACTCATACAAGTGTTTAAACTCGGCACACCTCAGGGAGGCGTACTTAGTCCCATGCTATTTAACATCCTAATGCATAGATTACTAGGCGATATACCACTTGAGGGCAATGACTCCATTATTTGCTATGGCGATACTTGCATTAAATCCTCATCCGAGGAGAGAATGCAACAGATCCTTGATGTGCTTTCAGCAAGGGCAACAGTGTGGCTTGATCATATCGACTGAAAAAACCAAGGCACTTAACCCTAAAACAATCCCTCTGCCGAGGTTTCACATCAATGACATTGAGCTAGATCTCTGTCACCAATACAAATATCTCGGGGTGGCTGTTAATGATCCAGAGTTCATACAAAACCTAAAGAAAACGCTGTGGGAACGGCTGAAGCCTCTTAGGACACTTGTCGGCAAAGACCATGGTATTAATGTCAATATTGCTAGATTTACCTGTCATACATGCGGTCGGTCATAGATTATCATGCATTGCATCTAGTATTATACAAGGAATCAGAGTTAGCTAGTTTAGAAATTGTACAAAATGAGGCCATGAGGCTTATTCTCGGTGCCCCTAAGACAACGAGGATTGTGAATATGAGAACAGAACTTAATTTGCTGTCTGTCCATGAAAGAATATTATACATAAACACCACATTTAGCGTCAAAGCAATAAGAGAACCCCTCTATTGTACAGAGTTCCAAAGACAACTAAAACATAGAATAGTGGAGCTAACTTTGAATGGCAACATCGATTCAAATTCAAATCCATGGCAACAAGTAACATGTAAGCACTTGTCTCAGCTGAACACATCCATAACTAAGACCCTACATGGACGTTCTGCTCCACCGTGGAAAATGTCGGACCTAAGTGTATTTTATACGACTGCCCCCAAAAAAGACAGTGTCCCCCCTGCTGTTCTTAAGCAGTATGCTTTAGCAATATCAATGAGCACCTTGAAGCTATGCCCAATGCGTATGAATGCTACACTGATGGATCCTTGCAGTCTGGGAGTAGAGCAGGATGCGCTTTTGTCGTATATAAAAACAATATTTTGCAGCACCAGGATTGTAAGCGGGTTCATGACTGGGCTAGCACTACGCAAACTGAGTTGGCAGGAATGCTCATAGCCACCGAATTTCTATTAAGTCAAGGCTCAGGAGTCATTTTCTGTGACTCACAGAGTGCTCTCCAGGCATTGAACACACTAGACGAAGGTGCAGGAAATATTGCAAATGACATAAGAATAAATGTGTATCGTGCAAAAGAACGAGGCCATGACATACGTTGTGTGTGGATACCATCGCATGTTGGAATCCCCAGGCATGAGCATGCTGACCGCCTAGCAAAATCAGCATGTGACAAGCAAAGTGTGGATATAGATCTTGGAGTACCTCTTGCTAGGATTTCACACATAATTAAAACTTCCTTCAAAGAGGACTTGTCTGACTTGATCAATTCTCAACGGCCTGAAAGCTGTAGCATAAAGCACTATGACCGGTTTATGCAAGATGTATTCATCTATGGTTTATACAAAACAAGAACAAGACAGTGTGATATTGTGACTGCAAGAATCAGGCTGTGATATAGATTGTACTGGCAGGTCAGCACAGCCTGTAATGTTGAAGAAACTAAGTGTAAATTATGCAATGAAGAATATAAGCGAACACTTGTACATTATATCTCAGAGTGCCATGTAATACAGCCTTTCAGACCACCTAGCATGAGGTATGGAGAACTATGTAACTACTTCATATCATCTGATGTCTTGGAAGATATAATTATGTTATATCCTAAATTTGGAATGTAGTATCACATGACCACATATCAAATGTTACATTGCCTTTCCATGCCCAAGCCTTATGCCAGCTTGATAGATGAGTAGATAAATTACTGATTGTTCTTTTCTTATAAATGATATATTTCAGATCGCAATAATCTTATGATCTAGATTTACACTGTAATACTATTATATAATGTTTTGACCATGAATCAAATGTACCACAGCTTGCCCATGCCTGCGCAGTTAGCCAGGGTGGTAAATAAAGGACTAAACTAAACTAACCTACGGGAATTCACGTTACAAATCCTCCAAAAACATATTGACCAATAAACCAGCCTATAATAACCATTTAGGTTGCCATGGCTAGGCGTGCCCTTCAGGCACTCCCCTAGGGGAGGGTTGAGGGTTGATGGGGGACTCCACCCCCCAACACCCCCCAGGACACATTCTCTTCACCTCGGTATGTACAGCAAGATAGAGCTGTGTGATTGTTACCAATTGCGACACACCTTCGCAGAGACTAAGTTCCAAAGTGAGGGGGACCCCCTCCCCCCTCCAGAAGGGGGGTAATCGAGTGCACGAAGCTCCATTTGTAAATGTCCAAATATAATAAATACCATTTAAACCGATGAAAAGTGTAATTATATGAAAGACCAGCAAAAATTTATGTCCCGGCAACAACAGAAAGCCTGTATAATAAAAAAAAAAAAAATAATAATAATAATAATAATAATAATAAAAAAGTCAAACTTTGTCCGACGGACAGCGAATGAAACACCGCTAGAGTAAACAAGTAAACAAGCACAACACACAATGCGCACAAACTCGATATCCGATACAAATTTTTCACAAATATAAAATGTTATCATGCAAACCAAAATAACGAAAACAAAATATCAAATTAATTCTCACCCCTCCACTTATTCGCAAGATGTCAATTTATTTTAAAAATTATTAAACAATATACAACTCATACCGTCAGTGTACAGACGAGATGCGGCGTGGAAGAACTGATGGAATCTTTTATTCTCTGCCGGATACACCATTTTTAATGTGCTTGGCAAAGTACCCAGTGAAGTGGAATTGCATCTTTTCTATTATCATTTCGGGGGGGGGTTTGTCGCATCTACATGAATATATATTATAAAATCGTCAGCCGCCGTCGCATTTGGGGTATTTAAGGGCTACCGATATGAGGGCATGCGTCCGGCATATTCCTCCACGAATTGCCAGTACCTACCATAAAAAATAATTTTGAATAACACTATTTATCAACTATGATAAAATATACACTTTTTTCAATTGTCTTTAAAACAAATATAAATATAAAACAAACATTTAAACAAATATCTTTAACTTACCACATGTCACACTGCGCACAATAATTGTTAGGTCCATCCTCGTCAAGAGCTTACCGTAAAGTGTTCAAGTGATAAACATTGTGTTGTTCCAACATGGGAGGTAATTAATATAAAGAGACAGTAACGTTACATTGTTGACAGTGAATCTGCTATGATAACGAAATTATAAATCATAAAATATATACATTACAAAGAACAATACTTAAAATGTATAAGCATAAAAGGGAGAGAGGAAATGTTAGTAGAAATAGAATTAAATAATGGATTAAAATATTAGTAATCGATAATGATTCCACGTTGGTTGAAAGTATTGCAAAGAAAACATGACATTTTCAGTTATTGAAAATGGATTAACAGAAAATGAAAAAGAAAACGAGTTTATAGAAAATGTGGACAAACAAGTAACTCTGCCTGCAGAAGGTTGATTTCGACTTAGTCTCTGCACGTAGCTCCGCCGTTTTTTGTTTTTTGTTTCCCATTTAACGGTAAATATAAGGCCTGCACATATTATATGTGCCATCCCACTCTTTTTTCCGCTCTATGAGATGGTAGTGTTCTTTTTACTTTATCTAAGCGCGTCGGTGTCTTTAACCTCTACCGCTTCTTTTACAGTCATTACTGATAAACGCTTTAACAATAAATGAACATCAATACATTGGTGAATCTTTATATTTATATTAGTACTAAAATTATAATCATGACCCAAACTCCGACATGGATCACACAACAATGGAAAATTTAGTGTATAACAATCAGGAATTGAGTAAAAAATAAAAATAAAAAAATAAAAAGATATGGAATGGTTACTTTGACGTAAAAATAAGACGCTTTTCATCAATGGCTTTTCATCAATCCATTGCAGGGGGCTGACACCCCCCACCCCCCTTGGCGGGGGGTGGGGGGTGTCAGCCCCCTGCGATGTTAAGTCATGTGAATAACCATTGTTATTTTCACTGTGGGTTATATTATTAAGGTAATTTCTATATTACATCCTCCGCTCTGACATCGTCGCCCCTGCTATCAGGGCCTAGTTTGTCGCTATAGGGGGGATTCCGCGCAATAAAATCTATATATTTGCATTGTATAGAGAGGATTCCAACGTTACCAAAATCGTCGATGTCGGAGTGGCGGACGTAATATAGCAAATTACCGTATTTGGTTTATTGTTTACAGTATGGATGTAGTTCTATCTTGCTGTATATACCGAGGTGGTGAGAATGCATTCCGGGGGGTGTTGGGGGGCTTGCCCCCCATCAACCCACCCCTCGGCCAGTGCCCGAAGAGCAACGCCTAGTCACGACACCGTAAATTGGTTAGGACGTTTTTTTGGGTTTGGAAGGTGTGAAATCCCATAGATTTTGCCAAAAGATGGGTTAGATTCCCATAGAGTTTTTCGAACTATGGCACGTCGGTGCATAGACTTTCAAAGGTGGCAGGCATGTCCATAGAGTTTCATTAGCCGATTTTTAGCGTTTTTTGTGCTAGTTTTACACGTTTCTGTTCGCTGTTATTCTTATTTAAGCCTGTTTTACCCCATAATTTCCCTGATATACTTCATGCCCTACTCTGCTAACAGGACTTAACACATCAAGATCGTCGGCTGTGATTGCAACAGAAATGATCATCAGATTTATTCTCATCACATGAGAATAAATCTGATGATTTAAATATTGTCTGGAAAGTCCCAATTGTCATAATTGAAAAATTTACCACAATTCTCCATGTAAACAGGTCAGGTGAGCCCCAATCATTCTCCAAATAATGAAGGCAGGTGTACCCCTCTATGTCGATTCTGTATTAGTTACAGAGCGACATACCCTCCCAGAGACTGTCAAAAAAATTGTTTTTTCACAACAGGAAATACAATTTCTTCAATTCTCGACGCTTGAGTATCATTTCTCCACAACAATCCTGATTTGATAGTCCCGTTGGTAGGGGAGGGCATGAAGTATATCAGGAAAATTATGGGGCAAGAATAATAGCGATCAAAAACGATCAAAGTAGCACAAAAATGAAACACTATAGACGTAACCGCCATCTTTGAAATTATACAGACTGACGTGCCAGAATTAAAAAACTATGGGAATTCACATTTTACAACCCTCCCCAAAACATATTGACCAATAAACCAGCCTAATATAACAATTCAAGTTGCCGTGGCTAGGCGTGCCCTTTGGGTACTGCCCAAGGAGAGGGTTGATGGGGGACTCCACCCCCAACACCGCCCGGGTCATTCTCTTCACCTCTGTATGTACAGAAAGATAGAGCTGCATTCACACCATAAAATAAACCAAATACTTTATTTCTTGAAATGTCAACCTTTGGTTTGCTCTCTACCATCAGGATGGTTTCAATTTTAATATCTTTTTTCGGCATTTGGAAATTTTGACAGGCCCAGATATCAAACTGGGATGGTTACTAGTCTAATTATTCTTCGTTGCAATTGTATAATAACCCAGAATCAACAATGAAAACATTTCTCACCGGCGTTATACCTCAAAATGACTCTGAAGTGTTAAACTTTGCAGCTGGCAAAGGAGTGCGAAACGTTCGATGCACATATTCTAAGGAAAGGTATAGATGAATATTAAAATGAAGTATAACATTCATACGACTATAAAAGCATACATGTGTAACAGCTGACACTAATAATTATCCAAATATCATTGACGAGCGCGTAATAACACCAACTACTTCGGATACCACAGTTACGAGTTAAGCGGTCGGTGCTGTGTTATTCCTGGCAAGGTAATAAGATGTGGGACTTAGAATTTGGCCGGTGCTCGTCATTTAGCGGTGACTAGGAGGCAATTGCAGCATAAAATATGTTGTACCCCACTCTCTTCCGCTCTTTAAGATAGTGGTGTCCATTTCCCTCTAACTACACGCGTCGCTGTACATGATTTATACCGAATTAAGGGTTAATTTTTCGATTATGACAATCGGGATTTCCCAGACAATATTTATATCATCAGATTTATTCTCATGTGATGAGAATGAATCTGATGATCATTTCCATTGCAATCACAGCCGACGATCTTGATGTGTTAAGTCCTGTTAACAGGGGAGGGCATGAAGTATCAGGGAAATTATGGGGTAAAACAGGCTTAAATAAGAATAACTAACAGAAACGTGGGTAGAGGTTGAAGACCGCGACGCGCGTAGATAGAGGAAAATGGACACCGTCATCTTAGAGAGCGGAAGAAATAGAGTAAGATAGAAGTAATTTTAAGATGCACAGGCCTTATATTTACCGTTAAATGGAAAAAAACGGCGGCGCCGCGAGCCGCGCAGAGACTAACTCGAAATCGACCTTCTGCGACAGTCGTTAGTTTGTCTGCATTTTCTATAAAGCCGTTTTCTATACGTGTCTAGTATTCTGTATTTCCATTTTCTATATCCGCGTTTTCTCTAAACGTCACGTTTTCTTTGCACTACTTTCAACCAACGTGGAAGCATTACCGATTACTAATATTTTAATCCATTATTTAAGCCTATTTCTACTAACATTTCCTCTCTTCCTTTTAAGCTTATACATTAAGTATTGTTCTTTGTAATGTATATATTTCATGATTTATAATTTCCTTATCATAACGTAGATTCACTGTTAACAATGTAACAACGTTACTGCCTCTTTACCTTAATTGCCTTCCATATCGGAAAAACACAAAGTTCATTACTTAAACACTTTCCGGTAAGCTCTTGACACTCGTGTATGAGACATTGAATGACTCAGACCACCTTTTTAACGCAGTAGCAACAGAGCAAAAGTCGTGTGCCACTTGAGCTACCCTGGTTTCCGGGGCCTCTCGTCTCGCTCGGCACTGTTGTTCCTGAGTTCTTTTAAAGTAACGTAAAGAAATAACATCTGTCTTTACAGTTTGCAGCACTTTGTGCTTTGACTGCACCTTCAGTGCCTTGTATTTTACAGGTCGCACGAGGCGTAGATAGTCTGTAGTCGTAGATAGCACCCCACCTCAGACCCGCAGCTCTCTTCTACACCAGGGTAGCCCTTGCGGGTTTTGACCCCTGGGTAGTGAGGCCCAGTAGTCTGGGGCGTCCTTTGGGCGCACTTTTTCTCTCCCTGTTTTCTCTTCTTATCTTCATGTGACTTCCCTGAGCCTACCGGAGTTCCCTTGTGGGCTCCCGTATTCGCTTGGGGGTGGGCATAGACTTACCGTCCTTCGCTTCGGCAAGTTCGGCGGTAGGAAAGTGTCCCCCACATAACTCGATCCCTCTGTGGTACTGGAGAACGCAACCAGGCTTCCACTGGGGGGGTAGAGGACGTTTAACTGTTACACTCTCTTAGCTATTGCTGTTAGGTTGATTACCAATAGTTAAGGGGTTTATTGGTCCCTTCAGGACAACGGGCAAGGGCCCAGGGGTCGGACTTGGTCCGATGCCCAGCATGACTGATTCCCCAGCTACCCCTTCTTCTCCTCGAGGAGGAGGGGCGACCCATGACCGTTCTAAAACCATGACTTCGAATAATGGAACCCCTACTTTTGACCGACGAGAACGACTTGCTATCCCTCCAGAGAATGCAAGGTATTTGGCTGTCAGATGCGTGAATGAAAATCAGTCGCTTCTGAACGTTAACCCCTTCATCATCAAGAAGGTCCTTGATGGTCAAGTGGACGGCGACTTTGATTTTGTCAAGAAATTGCGAGATGGTAGCCTCCTTGTAAAAGTGCAATTTAAATCCCAGGTTAACGACTTGCTTAAACTGACGCAGATTCATGATTTGAAGGTTAGAGTAACTATTCCTGTTGGCCCAAATACCTGTAAGGGAGTAATCTTTCATAGGGATTTGAGAACGATGGATGAAAGTGAAATTCTTGAAAACATGAAGGACCAAGGCGTAATGGACGTGAATTGCATGACCAAGAAAGACGAGAATGTGCGAACGAAAACCGGATTGTGTTTTTTGACCTTTGCTTCGAGTAAAATTCCTGAGTATGTCTATGTTGGATACGAACGTGTCCAAGTAAGACCTTACATTCAAAAACCTATGCGCTCTAATAGATGCCAAAAATTTGGACACACCTCATTACGCTGCATTGATAAGGATACTGATAAATTTACTTGCGGTAAATGTGCTGGAGCTCATGACAGCACTACCTGTACTGGAAACCCTTCCAAGTGTGCTAACTGTGGAGGTCCCCATCAGTCAGGTTCTGCCGAGTGCAGCAGCCTGAAGAAGGAGACTGAGATTTTAGCATACATGAGAGGCCATGATGTTAGTTACCGTGAAGCCAAGAGGAAAGTTGAAGGCTTGACCAACAAGCCCAATACTTCCTACGCTTCAGTAGCAACTAACAACACTCCCAGTGCAAGCAATGTCAGTCAGGATCTTGCGGCTAAGGACAAAGAAATTGCAGAACTTCAGGAAACGGTTAAAGAATTAATGAGTCAGATTGTCGAATTGAACAAAACAATTAAACAAATTGCTGAATCAACCCAGCAAAGGCAGCAACGTAAGGAGGATGATACCAAATCACAATCTGGATCACACCTTCCCGTCCAGGCGACTCCTGTGAGGACTTCGTCTGGTTTTTGGTCTGCTCCTCGGAGCAGATCATCTTCAACCGGGCGTCTCCCTCGCAGAGAGGCGCAGGACATGGAGACTATTGTCTCCAAATCTTCCCGCGAGAGGTCCCCAGGAAGCTCGGGAGAGGAGGCGCCTCCCTCCCAGAAAAAGGTGAAAAAAGGCGGACAAGGCACTTCTAAACCCCATAAAACGTAATCTTCGCGTTGACCATTATACAATGGAACTGTCGAAATCTTAGAACTAGAGTAAATGACCTCAGATTATTAGCCTCGTCTTATGCTCCCGATATTATCGTCCTACAAGAAACCCATTTAAACCACCTTATTTCCGATGATTTAGTTTCGTTGAGTTACTACCATCTATGTCGGAAGGATCGAGAGGGTAGGGGTGGAGGCGGAGTCGCCATGTACATCCACCAAAACCTCCCTTTTACAGAAGTGACTATAGATTCTACTTTGGAGATAGTCGCATGCAAAGTAAAAGTCAATAGCACGTATCTGGCTATATGTTCAGTTTATTGTCCACCTGACAATGTGGTAATTTATGATGAGCTCTTTGCTCTTCAGGATAGTCTGCCACAAAATAAAGTAATTTTAGGTGATTTTAATGCTCATCATACATTATGGGGTTCCCTTCGGGTGGATGGTAGAGGTGAGCAAGTAGTTAAGCTTGTTAACGATTCTGATTTAATCCTTCTGAACGATGGTAGTCCAACGCGAGTGGACGATAATACCGGTAATTTGAGCTATATTGACCTATCTCTGGTCTCTTCAACAGTAGCAGCCAAGTGCCTGTGGCACACCATTGACGACTCGTTGGGAAGCGACCACTTTCCTATTTTTATCAAATATTCATGCGACATGACCAGAACGCCTTCAGCACCTAAATTTAACGTAAAAAGAGCAGACTGGGTCGCCTTCACAAGGAGCGTCAAGCTCGAACTTGTTGGAGAAACCATTGATGATAAAGTAAGCAATATTCAAAATTCTATTTTAGATGCAGCAATGAAATCCATTCCTAAGACTTCGACAGATAGCGTTAAGCATAGAGTTCCATGGTGGACACCAGATTGCCGCAGGGTACTGTGTGAACGCAATAGGGCCTACAGGCTTTTCAAAAATAACATCAATAACGAGAACTTTTGCAATTACAAACTAGCAAGAGCTAGGGCTCGTAGAACAATCAGACAAGCCAAAAGAGACTCCTGGCGAAGCTTTGTCTCTACCATCAATAGTAACACCAAAATATCACAGGTTTGGTCCACTATCAATAAAATCAATAGAAAAAAAACATCTTTCAAAATTAAAAACATCTTTCATGAGGGCAATAATTTAGATTCACCTAGAGACATTGCTATTGCACTCGCCAGGCAGTTCTCTTATACAAGCAGCTCAGACAATTACTATCCCGCATTCCTGACCATCAAGGAAGCGGCTGATCTGCAACCCATACACTTTGCCACAGGAGATGAACTTGATTACAACAAAGATCTTACAATGAATGAGCTTGTCCGAGCCCTAGAAGCCTGTAGAGGAACGTCCCCAGGCCCGGATGAGATTCGGTATGAGATGATAAAGCATCTTAATCATGATGCCATGATTAAGTTGCTAGAAGTGTACAATGAAATTTGGAAAAGCCAGACTTTTCCAAACTCATGGCACTTCGCCCACATCATTCCCATATTGAAAGGAGGGGGTAATCCCAAACATGCCATCTCCTACCGCCCAATTGCGTTGACAAGTTGCTTATGCAAGGTCATGGAACGAATTGTTAACAGTAGGCTATTGCATTTTTTAAATTCCAGGAATTTACTAGTTGACGAGCAGTGCGGTTTCCGTAAAGGACGCCAAACTCTCGATCAGCTAGTAAAACTGGCTAGTCATATTCAAGAGGCAATTGCCAAAAAGCATTTTTTGATTTCAGTATTTTTAGACATTGAAAAAGCCTACGACATGACATGGCGATATGGCCTACTCAGAAAACTTTATGCTTTCGGATTACGTGGAAACTTGCCTTGTTTTATTCAAAATTTCATTTCTGACAGAACTTTTGCTGTCAAATTGTTTTCTGACAATGTCACTTACTCGGACATTTTTGTCTAGGCAAACGGGGTCCCACAAGGAAGTGTCTTGTCACCTACATTATTTTTGTGTATGATAAATGACATCTTACCAGCTCCCCCTCGGAATCTTAAATACTCACTGTACGCTGATGATTGTGCATTATGGCATTCCAGCAGTAATGCAGAATTCTCAGCAAATCGCATCCAATTGGCACTGGATATGATTCATAACTGGGGCCTCCAGTGGGGTTTTAAGTTTTCCACAAGAAAGAGTATTGGGGTAATTTTTTTCACGAAGGAGAATGCCGAACATCAGGCTAACTCTAGACCACCACCCAATACCTATTCAAAATTCTGCTAGATTTCTTGGTCTACTTTTTGATCGTAGACTTAATTGGAAAGACCACATTGGTCAATTAAAGAATAAATGTCAAAAAGCACTAAATTTATTAAAGTGCATTTCTGGAAATAAATGGGGAGCTGATAGAAAGTCTTTGCTAATGGTATATAAAGCCCTGATTAGGTCTAAAGTAGATTATGGGTCAATCGTGTATGGTTCGGCATCGGCCTCAACTTTGAAAGGTTTGGATGTTGTGCAGAATGCATGTGTGCGTAGTTGTCTTGGGGCCCTCAAATGCACAAGGATTGAGCGTCTAGAGGTGGAGTCAGGAGTACCTCCCCTCCGACTCAGACGCGGCCAGCTGGCGCTGACCTATGCCGCGAAGGTGGTTCGAGACCCGAGCCACCCCAACGGTAATGGAACCATTAGGCCCTTTACTACAAGACTCCACGACCTCATCCTTAAAGTCGGTATAGATCTCTCTACCATCGATACCCTGGTTCACACAAATATAGCGCCATGGGAAACACCCAATTTTTCCATCATGGAAGCTTGGCTTCCATCAACCAAGGCCATGGCGCCGGAGGTGGAGGTACGCCAGAGGTTCAGAGAGATCCTTATTAAACATCTTCCTTTTTTTCATATATATACCGACGGCTCCAAGACCGAGCAAGTAGTGGGTGCAGGTGTATGGTCGAATGAATGTGAGTTGAGATTCAGACTGCCGAATCATACATCGATCTTTATTGCCGAACTGTTTGCAATTGATAAAGCTATTGATTTTGCACTATCGACGACCCACGATAGAATAGTCATTTTTCTGACTCCTTAAGTTCACTTAAAGCCATTAAATCCTTAGAAACCACTCAAAATGAACTGCTGGGTAATATCATTCGTAAGCTACATAGTGCCAACAAATCAATCAAGCTGATATGGGTGCCAGGCCACTCTGGTATCCATGGCAATGAACAGGCTGACCGACTAGCCGGGTCAACTGACGATCTGGACCTTAGCATAGTTCGGACAGATCTCAGGTGTTTTGTGTCTCTTATAAAAGCAAAAATCCATCTCCTGTGGCAAAGTGAGTGGACCAACCTGCAACTGCCTAACAAAATTAGGCACAATATCGAAATGTGGGAATCGGCCCACAGAAAGAATAGAAGGTGGTGTTGGCCCGCCTTAGGGTCAATGCCACTAGAATAACCCACCTCACTCCCTATATAGAAAGGAATTTCCCTCCACAGTGCCCAGAATGTACCACCACCCTAACTATAAGGCACTTATTAACATCCTGCCAGATATATAATGAGCACAGACGCCATCTTACAAACTATTTTAGAATCAAAAACAAAGAATTTACATTAATAAATCTAATATCAGATGATGAAAAAATAATACGTAGAGTAATTGCTTTTCTAAGGGAGACAAAACTTTATGACCTTATTTAGATTGAAAGAATAAATAGGATCCATTGGCTTAATAACCTTGGCCACATGCCGATGGTTGATAGCCAAGAAATCCAACAAAAGTAAAAAAAAAAAAAAAAGCTCTTGACGTGTAAGGACCTAGCAATTTTTGTGTGCGGTGTGACATGTGGTAAGTAAAAGATTTTTGTTTCAGTGTTTGTTTTATACTTATAGGTGTTTTAAAGACAATTGAGAAAATAGTGTATCTTTTATCATAGTGGATAAATATTGATATTCAAACATATTTTTTACGGTAGGTACTGACAATTCGTGGAGGAATATGCCGGTCGCATGCCCTCATATCGGTAGCCCTTAAATGCCCCAAATGCAACGACGGCTGACGATTTTATAATATATATTCATGTAGATGCGACAACCCCCCCCCCCAAAAAAAAAATGATAATAGAAAAGTTAGATGCAATTTCACTTCGCCGGGTACTTTGCCAAGCACATATTAAAAATGTTGTATCCGGCGGAGAATAAAAGATTTCATTAGTTCCTCCACGCCGCATCTCGTCTGTAGAGTGACGGTATAAGTTGTATATTGTTTAATAATTTTTGGTAGAGGCTACGGTGACGGACGCGCGTAGATACAGAGAAATGGACACCGCCATGTTATAGAGCGGAAAAAATAGAGTGGGATGGAACATAGTATAAGTTGCGCCGGACTTATATTTACCGTTAAATGGAAAAAAACCGAGACGAAGTTGAAATCGACCTTCTGGGACAGTCTCTTTTGTTTATGTCTACATTTTCTATAAACTCGTTTTCTATACATGTCTAGTTTTCTGTATTTCCATTTTCTATACCCGCGTTTTCTCTAAATGTCCCATTTTCTGTGCATCATTTTCTACCAACGTAACATCACTTCCGATTAGTAATTATTGTAACCATTTTTTTTATCATTTCTAATATTTCCTCTAATCGTTTAATAGTTTTACATCATAAGTGTTTTCTTATGTAATCTAGTTACTATATGATTATTAATATAGTTATTATAAACTTTATTCATAGTTAACAATTTAACAACTGTACTGCCTCTTTACCTTGTTTGCCTCCCGTGTCGGAACAATACACAATGTTAATTGGTTCAACACTTTCCGGTGAGCCTTAGCCATGGCTAGTACAAGTGATTTCTGTGCGGAGTGTGACATGGGGTAAGTTAAAATAATTGAATCTAAATATTAATTATTTATTAAGCAATTTTATTAACAAATAAATATATATATAATTTAATAAATGAGAGACAAACAGTGTTAAATATGATTTTTTTATGGTAGGTACAGGCACTTCTTTGAAAAATACTCAGATCCCACCCTCTTGCTCGATCTTTGCAGATCACACGGGATAATTTTAGGCCACTTTAAGTGCCTTAAATGTGGCGGCGAATGCCGCATTGATATTAATATTCATTCATTCAGGTGCGACAAAACAAAAAATTAATGAGGAAAGTTAGATGCAATTTCATAAAATCACTTTTTAAGAACACCTGGTTTGATAATAGTAAGCTCGATTTTGAAACTAACAAAATTTGTCAATTTGTATTTGAGAGAGAGGTTTTCGTATGCATCTGCAAGGGGTGAATTTAATCTACCGAATAAGACTATTTGCGATTGGGCGAGCTTCTGCCGGGAGGTTCTCATTTTTTTGTGTTCTGAAAATCAATCCGACAAAATTGGTGGGTCAGGGGAAATTGTCGAGATTGATGAATCAAAATTTGGAAAAAGAAAATATAATGTTGGTAGAGTAATCGAAGGTCAGTGGGTTTTTAGAGGAGTATGCCGCAGTAGTGGGAAAAAAAATTCTCTTACCCGTGGAGACCCGTGACTCACTCTCTTTGCTTATCGTAATAAAGGAGCGGATCCACCCAGGGACAACGGTCATTAGTGATTGTTGGGAGGCATACAACTGTCTTGAGGAGGGGTATCAACATTTAACTGTGACCCATTCATACAATTTTGTTGACCCCAAGAGTAAAGCGCACACCAATACGATCGAGCGTAAATGGAGGCAAAATCAAAAGCTTCCCGCTTCGGCAGGAGGAAGTACCACTTCGCCGGGTACTTGGCTATGGCCATGTTCCAAATTATGTACCCGGCGGAGAACAAAAGGCTCCACCAGTTCCTCCTCGCCGCAGCTCGTTTGTACCCTCCACACTGACGGTATATTTATTTTTTAAATATTTTTTTAATAAATTGACATCGTGCAGATAAGCGGGAGGTAGGATAATTGTATGTTATGTTTTCGTTATTTTGGATCGCATGATAACAAATAAAAATTATAATTCTCGGATAACGACTTTTTACGCATTGCGTGTTTCGCTTGTTAACTTTGGCGGTATTTCAATCGCTGTCCGTCGGACAAAGTTTGTTTCGTTTTTCTGATTATACGGCCTTTCTATTGTTGTCGGAACATAAATTTATGAT